>NC_092267.1:4092539-4247539 GCF_036320965.1 Panulirus ornatus | reverse complement strand
AACAAAATTATACCTCTGTAATTTGAACACTCACCTTTATCCCCTATGCCTTTGTACAATGGCACTATGCATGCCATGCATTCCCCCATCCTCAGGCACTTCGCCATGATCCATACATATACTGAATATCATTACCAACCAATCAACAACACAGTCAGCCCCTTCTTTAATTAATTCCAATGCAATACCATCCAAACCTGCTGCTTCCCAGCTTTCATCTTCCACAAAGCTTTTACTAACTATTCTCTGTTTACCATACCATTCTCCTGACCCTTTCATTTTGCACACCACCTCAACAAAAACACCCTATATCTGCCACATTATCATCAAACACATTCAATAAACCCTCAAAATACTCACTCCATCTCCTTCTCACTTCACCACTACTTGTTATTACCTCCCCATTAGCCTCCTTCACCTGATGTTCCCATTTCTTCTCTTGTCTTATGCACTTTATTTACCTCCTTCCAAAACATCTTTTTATTCTCCCTAAATTCAATGATACTCTTTCACTCCAACTCTCATTTGCCCTCTTTTTCACCTCTTGCACCCTTCTCTTTATCTCGTGCCCCATTCCTTTATACATCTCCCAGTCATTCACACTATTTCCCTGCAAAAATCGTCCAAAAGCATCTCTCTTCTTTTTCACTAAGAATCTTCTTCATCCCACCACTCACTACCCTTTCTAGTCTGCCCACCTCCCACCTTTCTCATGCCACAATCATCTTTTATGCAAGCCATCACTGCTTCCCAAAATACATCCCATTCCTCCACCACTCCCCTTACGTCATTACATACACATATACATAAATGCCCATACATGCACATATACACTTTATACATACATACTTTATGCATACATACTCATTTTTTTATCATTATCTTACTTTGTCGCTGTCTCCCGCGTTAGCGAGGTAGCGCAAGGAAACAGACGAAAGAATGGCCCAACCCAACCACATACACATGTATATACATACACGTCCACACATGCAAATATACATACCTATACATCTCAATGTATACATATATATACACACACAGACATACACATATATACACATGTATATAATTCATAGTCTGCCTTTATTCATTCCCATCGCCACCCTGCTACACATGAAATAACAACCCCCTCCCCCACATGTGCGCGAGGTAGCGCTAGGAAAAGACAACAAAGGCCACACTCGTTCACACTCAGTCTCTAGCTGTCATGTATAATGCACCAAAACCACAGCTCCCTTTCCACATCCAGGCCCCACAAAACTTTCCATGATTTACCCCAGACGCTTCACACTCCCTGGTTCAATCCACTGACAGCACGTCGACCCCAGTATACCACATCGTTCCAATTCATCCTATTCCTTGCACGCCTTTCACCATCCTGCATGTTCAGGCCCCGATCACTCAAAATCTTTTTCACTCCATCTTTCCACCTCCAATTTGGTCTCCCACTTCTCCTTGTTCCCTCCACCTCTGACACATATATCCACTTAATCAATCTTTCCTCACTCATTCTCTCCATGTGACCAAACCATTTCAAAACAGCCTCTTCTGCCCTCTCAACCACACTCTTTTTATTACCACACATCTCTCTTACCCTTTCATTACTTACTCGATCAAACCACCTCACACCACATATTGTCCTCAAACATCTTATTTGCCAAATCCACTCCCAGATATCTAAAACACTTCACTTCCTCCAGTTTTTCTCCATTTAAACTTACCTCCCAATTGACTTGTCCCTCAACCCTACTGTACATATTAACCTTGCCCTTAATCACATTTACTATCAGTTTTCTTCTTTCATACACTTTACCAAACTCAGTTACCAGCTTCTGCAGTTTCTCACACGAATCAGCCACCAGCGCTGTATCATCAGCAAACAACAACTGACTCACTTCCCAAGCTCTCTCATCCACAACACACAGCATACTTGCCCCTCTTTCCAAAACTCTTGCATTCATCTCCCTAACAACTCCATCCATAAACAAATTAAACAACCCTGGAGACATCACACACCCCTGTCACAAACCTACATTCACTGAGAACCAATCACTTTCCTCTCTTCCTACACGTACACATGCAGTATATCCTCAATAAAAACTTTTCACTGCTTCTAACAACTTGCCTCCCACACCATATATTCTTAATACCTTCCACAGAGCATCTCTATCAACTCTATTATATGCCTTCTCCAGATCCATAAATGCTACATACAAATCCAATTGCTTTTCTAGGTATTTCTCACATACATTCTTCAAAGGAAACACCTGATCCACACATCCTCTACCACTTCTGAAACCACACTGCTCTTCCCCAATCTGATGCTCAGTGCATGCCTTCACCCTCTCAATCAATACCCTCCCATATAATTTACCAGGAATACTCAACAAACTTATACCTCTGTAATTTGAGCACTTTGTACAATGGCACTATGCAAGCATTCCGCCAATCCTCAGGCACCTCACCATGAGTCATTCATACATTAAATAACCTTACCAACCACTCAACAACACAGTTACCCCCTTTTTTTAATAAATTCCACTGCAATACCATCCAAACCTGCTGCTTTGCTGGCTTTCATCTTCCGCAAAGCTTTTACTACCTCTTCTCTGTTTACCAAATCATTCTCCCTAACCCTCTCACTTTGCACACAACCTCGACCATAACACCCTATATCTGCCATTCTATCATTAATCACACTCAACAAACCTTCAAAATACTTACTCCATCTCCTTCTCACATCACCACTACTTGTAATCACCTCCCCATTTGCCCCTTTCACTGAAGTTCCCATTTGTTCCCTTGTCTTACGAACATTATTTGCCTCCTTCCAAAACATCTTTTTATTCTCCCTAAAATATAATGATACTCTCTCACCCTAACTCTCATTTGCCCTCTTATTCACCTCTTGCACCTTTCTCTTGACCTCATGCCTCTTTCTTTTATACATCTCCCACTCATTTGCATTATTTCCCTGCAAAAATTGTCCAAATGCCTCTCTCTTCTCTTTCACTAATACTCTTACTTCTTCATCCCACCACTCACTACCCTTTCTAATCTGCCCACCTCTCACACTTCTCATGCCACAAGCATCTTTTGTGCAAGCCATCACTGCTTCCCTAAATACATCCCATTCCTCCCCACTCCCCTTACCTCCTTTGTTCTCACCTTTTTTCCATTCTGTACTCAGTCTCTCCTGGTACTTCCTTACACAAGTCTCCTTCCCAAGCTCACTTACTCTCACCACCCTCTTCACCCCAACATTCTCTCTTCTTTTCTGAAAACCTCTACAAATCTTCACCTTTGCCTCCAAAAGATAATGATCAGACATCCTTCCAGTTGCACCTCTCAGCACATCAACATCCAAGTCTCTCTTTCACACGCCTATCAATTAACACGTAATCCAATAACACCCTTTGGCCATCTCTCCTACTTACATACACATACTTATGTATATCTCTCTTTGTAAACCAGGTATTCCCAATCACTAGTCCTTTTTCAGCACATAAATCTACAAGCTCTTCACCATTTCCATTTACGACACTGAACACCCCATGCACACCAATTATTCCCTCAACTGCCACATTACTCACCTTTGCATTTAAATCATCCATCACTATGACCCGGTCTCGTGCATCAAAACTACTAACACACTCACTCAGCTGCTTCCAAAACACTTGCCTTTCATGATCTTTCTTTTCATGCCCAGGTGCATATGCACCAATAATCACCCATCTCTCTCCATCCACTTTCAGTTTTACCCATATCAATCTAGAGTTTACTTTCTTACACTCTATCACATACTCCCATCACTTCTGTTTCAGGAGTAGTGCTACTCCTTCCCTTGCTCTTGTCCTCTCACTAACCCCGACTGTACTCCCAAGACATTCCAAAACCATTCTTCCCCTTTACCCTTGAGCTTTGTTTCACTCAGAGCCAAAACATCCAGGTTCCATTCCTCAAACATATTACCTATCTCTCCTTTTTTCTCATTTTGGTTACATCCACACACATTTAGACGCCCCAGTCAGAGCCTTTGAGGAGGATGAGCACTCCCTGCATGACTCCTTCTTCTGTTTCCCCTTTTAGAAAGTTGAAATACAAGGAGGGGAGGGTTTTCAGCCCCCCGCTCCCGTCCCCTTTAGTCGCCTTCTACAACACGTGAGGAAATAGACTTAGACATATATATATATATATATATATATATATATATATATATATATATATATATATATACATATATATATATATATATGAAGTCTGTTGGGGATGAGAGAGCTTGGGAAGTGAGTCAGTTGTTGTTCGCTGATGATACAGCGCTGGTGGCGGATTCATGTGAGAAACTGCAGAAGCTGGTGACGGAGTTTGGTAAAGTGTGTGGAAGAAGAAAGTTAAGAGTAAATGTGAATAAGAGCAAGGTTATTAGGTACAGTAGGGTTGAGGGTCAAGTCAATTGGGAGGTGAGTTTGAATGGAGAAAAACTGGAGGAAGTGAAGTGTTTTAGATATCTGGGAGTGGATCTGTCAGCGGATGGAACCATGGAAGCGGAAGTGGATCATAGGGTGGGGGAGGGGGCGAAAATTTTGGGAGCCTTGAAAAATGTGTGGAAGTCGAGAACATTATCCCGGAAAGCAAAAATGGGTATGTTTGAAGGAATAGTAGTTCCAACAATGTTGTATGGTTGCGAGGCGTGGGCTATGGATAGAGTTGTGCGCAGGAGGATGGATGTGCTGGAAATGAGATGTTTGAGGACAATGTGTGGTGTGAGGTGGTTTGATCGAGTAAGTAACGTAAGGGTAAGAGAGATGTGTGGAAATAAAAAGAGCGTGGTTGAGAGAGCAGAAGAGGGTGTTTTGAAATGGTTTGGGCACATGGAGAGAATGAGTGAGGAAAGATTGACCAAGAGGATATATGTGTCGGAGGTGGAGGGAACGAGGAGAAGAGGGAGACCAAATTGGAGGTGGAAAGATGGAGTGAAAAGGATTTTGTGTGATCGGGGCCTGAACATGCAGGAGGGTGAAAGGAGGGCAAGGAATAGAGTGAATTGGAGCGATGTGGTATACAGGGGTTGACGTGCTGTCAGTGGATTGAATCAAGGCATGTGAAGCGTCCGGGGTAAACCATGGAAAGCTGTGTAGGTATGTATATTTGCGTGTGTGGACGTGTGTATGTACATGTGTATGGGGGGGGTTGGGCCATTTCTTTCGTCTGTTTCCTTGCGCTACCTCGCAAACGCGGGAGACAGCGACAAAGTATAAAAAAAAAAAAAAAAAAAATATATATATATATATATATATATATATATATATATATATATATATATATATATATATATATATATATATATATATATATATATATATTATCCCTCGGGATAGGGGATTAAGAGTACTTCCCACGTATTCCCTGCGTGTCGTAGAAGGCGACTAAAAGGGGAGGGAGCGGTGGGCTGGAAATCCTCCCCTCTCGGATTTTTTTTTTAATTTTCCAAAAGAAGGAACAGAGAATTGGGCCAGGTGAGGGTATTCCCTCAAAGGCCCAGTCCTCTGTTCTTAACGCTACCTCGCCAATGCGGGAAATGGCGAATAGTTTGAAAGAAAAAGAAATATATATATATATATATATATATATATATATATATATATATATATATATATTATTTTTTTTTTTATTATACTTTGTCGCTGTCTCCCGCGTTTGCGAGGTAGCGCAAGGAAACAGACGAAAGAAATGGCCCAACCCCCCCCATACACATGTATATACATACGTCCACACACGCAAATATACATACCTACACAGCTTTCCATGGTTTACCCCAGACGCTTCACATGCCTTGATTCAATCCACTGACAGCACGTCAACCCCGGTATACCACATCGCTCCAATTCACTGTATTCCTTACCCTCCTGCATGTTCGGGCCCCGATCACACAAAATCTTTTTCACTCCATCTTTCCACCTCCAATTTGGTCTCCCTCTTCTCCTTGTTCCCTCCACCTCCAACACATATATCCTCTTGGTCAATCTTTCCTCACTCATCCTCTCCATGTGCCCAAACCACTTCAAAACACCCTCTTCTGCTCTCTCAACCACGCTCTTTTTATTTCCACACATCTCTCTTACCCTTACGTTACTCACTCGATCAAACCACCTCACACCACACATTGTCCTCAAACATATATATATATATATATATATATATATATATATATATATATATATATATATATATATATATATATATATAGATATATATATATAGATATATATATATAGATATATATATATATATATATATATATATATATATATATATATATATATATATATATATAGTGGAATAGTGGTTCCAACAATGTTGTATGGTTGCGAGGCGTGGGCTATGGATAGAGATGTGCGCAGGAGGATGGATGTGCTGGAAATGAGATGTTTGAGGACAATGTGTGGTGTGAGGTGGTTTGATCGAGTGAGTAACGTAAGGGTAAGAGAGATGTGTGGAAATAAAAAGAGCGTGGTTGAGAGAGCAGAAGAGGGTGTTTTGAAGTGGTTTGGGCACATGGAGAGAATGAGTGAGGAGAGATTGACCAAGAGGATATATGTGTCGGAGGTGGAGGGAACGAGGAGAAGAGGGAGACCAAATTGGAGGTGGAAAGATGGAGTGAAAAAGATTTTGTGTGATCGGGGCCTGAACATGCAGGAGGGTGAAAGGAGGGCAAGGAATAGAGTGAATTGGAGTCGATGTGGTATACAGGGGTTGACGTGCTGTCAGTGGATTGAAGCAAGGCATGTGAAGCGTCTGGGGTAAACCATGGAAAGCTGTGTAGGTATGTATATTTGCGTGTGTGGACGAATGTATGTACATGTGTATGGGGGGGGGTTGGGCCATTTCTTTCGTCTGTTTCCTTGCGCTACCTCGCAAACGCGGGAGACAGCGACAAAGTATAAAAAAAAAAAAAAAAATATATATATATATATATATATATATATATATATATATATATATATATATATATATATATATCCCTGGGGATAGGGGAGAAAGAATACTTCCCACGTATTCCCTGCGTGTCGTAAAAGGCGACTAAAAGGGGAGGGAGCGGGAGGCTGGAAATCCTCCCCTCTCGTTTTTTTTTTCTTTTTTTTAATTTTCCAAAAGAAGGAACAGAGGGGGGCCAGGTGAGGATATTCCACAAAGGCCCAGTCCTCTGTTCTTAACGCTACCTCGCTAATGCGGGAAATGGCGGATAGTTTAAAAGAAAAGAAAGATATATATATATATATATATATATATATATATATATATATATATATATATATATATATATATATATATACTTTTTTTTTGCTTTGTCGCTGTCTCCCGCGTTTGCGAGGTAGCGCAAGGAAACAGACGAAAGAAATGGCCCAACCCACCCCCATACACATGTACATACATATGTCCACACATGCAAATATACATACATACACAGCTTTCCATGGTTTACACCAGACGCTTCACATGCCTTGATTCAATCCACTGACAGCACGTCAACCCCGGTATACCCCATCGCTCCAATTCACTCTATTCCTTGCCCTCCTTTCACCCTCCTGCATGTTCAGGCCCCGATCACACAAAATCTTTTTCACTCCATCTTTCCACCTCTAATTTGGTCTCCCTCTTCTCCTCGTTCCCTCCACCTCCGACACATATATTCTCTTGGTCAATCTTTCCTCACTCATTCTCTCCATGTGCCCGAACCATTTCAAAACACCCTCTTCTGCTCTCTCAACCACGCTCTTTTTATTTCCACACATCTCTCTTACCCTTACGTTACTCACTCGATCAGACCACCTCACACCACACATTGTCCTCAAACGTCTCATTTCCAGCACATCCATCCTCCTGCGCACAACTCTATCCATAGCCCATGCCTCGCAACCATACAATATTGTTGGAACCACTATTCCTTCAAACATACCCATTTTTGCTTTCCGAGATAATGTTCTCGACTTCCACACATTCTTCAAGGCTCCCAGAATTTTCGCCCCCTCCCCCACCCTATGATCCACTTCCGCATCCATGGTTCCATCCGCTGCCAGATCCACTCCCAGATATCTAAAACACTTCACTTCCTCCAGTTTTTCTCCATTCAAACTCACCTCCCAATTGACTTGACCCTCAACCCTACTGTACCTAATAACCTTGCTCTTATTCACATTTACTCTTAACTTTCTTCTTCCACACACTTTACCAAACTCAGTCACCAGCTTCTGCAGTTTCTCACATGAATCAGCCACCAGCGCTGTATCATCATATTTATGCTTGCTGCCTTCATCCATTCCCATCGCCACTCCACCACACACGAAATAGCATCACCCCTCCCTTCTAGTGAGGTAGCACCAAGAAAAGACAAAAAATATTCATTCACACTCAGTCTCTAGCTGTCATGTGTAATGCACCAAAACCACAGCTCCCTTTCCATTTCCAGGCCCCACAGACATTTCCATGGTTTACCCTAAACGCTTCACATGCCCTGGTTCAATCCACTGAAATCACGTCAACCCCAGTATACCACATTGTTCCAATTCACCCTATTCGTTGCACACCTTTCACCCTCCTGTATGTTCAGATCCTGATCACTCAAGGTCTTTTTCACTCCATCCCTCCACCTCTAATTTGGTCTTCCACTTCTCCTTCACTCCACCTCTGACACATATATCCTCTATGTCAATCTTTCCTCACTCATTCTCTCCATGTCTCCAAAGCATTTCAACACACCCTCTTCTGCGCTCTCTCAACCACACTCTCTTTATCTCACCCTTTCATTAACTACTCGATCAAATCACCTCACACCAAATAATGTCCTCAAACATTTCATTTCCAACACATCCACCCTCTTCCACACAACCCTATCTATAGCACATGCCTCGCAACCATTAAACATTGTAGGAACCATTATTCCTTCAAACGTACCCATTCTTGCTCAGCGAGATAATGCTCTCACTTTCCACACATTCCATGGTTCCAACCGCTGCCAAGTCCACTCCCAGAAATCTAAAACACTTCACTTCATCTAGTTTTTCTCCATTCAAATTTACCTCCAAATCAACTTATCCTTCAACCCTACTATACCTAGTACACTAACCTTGCTCTTATTTACATTTACTCTCAAATTTTTCCTTTCACACACTTTACCATACTCAGTCACCAACCTCTGCAGTTTCTCCACCGAATAAGCCACCAGCACTGTATCATCAGTGAACAACAACTGACCCACTTCCCAAGCCCTCTTATCCAGAACAGACTGAATACTTGCCCCTCTCTCCAAAACTCTTGCATTCACCTCCCTAACCAACCCATCCATAAACAAATTCAACAGCCAATGGAGACATCATGCACCCCTGCCGGAAACCGACATTCACTGGGAACCAATCACTTTCCTCTCTTCCTACTTGTATGCATGCCTTACATCCTTGGTAAAAACTTTTCACTGCTTCTTGCAACTTACCTCCCGTACCATATAATCGTAAAACCTTCCACAAAGCATCTCTATCAACGCTATCATATGCCTTCTCCAGATCCATAAATGCTGCATATGAATCCATCAATTTTTCTAAGTATTTCCCAC
Source organism: Panulirus ornatus (assembly GCF_036320965.1). Lineage (NCBI taxonomy): Eukaryota > Metazoa > Arthropoda > Malacostraca > Decapoda > Palinuridae > Panulirus > Panulirus ornatus. Next base: position 4,237,932 of record NC_092267.1, on the reverse strand, counting down.
ATACATTCTTCAAAGCAAATACCTGATCCACACATCCTCTACCACTTCTGAAACCACAATGCTCTTTCCCAATCTGATGCTCTGTACATGACTTTCTCCTCTCAATCAATACCCTCCCATATAATTTCCCTGGAATATATGTGCAGAGGGAGGATGTGTTGGAAATGAAATGTTTGAGGACAATATGTGGTGTGAGGTGGTTTGATCGAGTAAATAATGAAAAGGTGAGAGAGATGTGTGGTGATAAAAAGAGTGTGGTTGAGACAGCAGAAGAGGGTGTATTGAAATGGTTTGGAAATTTGGAGAGAATGAATGAAGAAAGACTGACAAAAAGAATATGTGTGTCAGAGGTGAAGGGAAGGAGAAGTGGGAGACCAAGCTGGAGGTGGAAGGATGGAGTGAAAAAGATTTTGAGCAATCGGGGCCTAAACATACAGAAGGGTGAAAGGCGTGCAAGGAATATATAGAATTGGAATGATGTGGTGTACTGGGGTCAACATGCTGTCAATGGATGGAACCAGGGCATGTGAAGTGTCTGGGGTAAAAAACCACGGAAATATCTGTGGGGCCTGGATGTGGAAAGGGAGCTGTGGTTTTGTTGCATTACACAAGACAGCTAGAGACTAAGTATGAATGAATGTGGCTTTTTTTTTTGTCTTTTCCAGGCGCTACCTCACGGGTGTGTGTGTGTGTGTTATTTCATGTGTGGTGGGGTGGCGACAGGAATGGATGAAGGCAGAAAGTATGAATATGTATATATGTATATGTCTGTGTATGTATATGTACACTGAAATGTATATGTGCGTGTATGGGCATTAATTTATGTACATGTGTATGGGGTGGGTTGGGCCATTCCTCTTCTGTTTCTTTGCGCTACCTTGCTGATGAGGGAGATTGCGATTAAGTATGATAAATAAAAAATAATGAGTTGATAGGCTGTTCTTTGTCTGTTTCCTGGCAGTACCTTACTGATGTGGGAAATGGTGATCAAGTATAATAATAAAGTGCGTATGTGGGCGTTTATGTATATATATGTGTATATGAGTGGATGGGCCATTCATCATCTGTTTCCTGACACTACCTCACTGATGTGGGAAAAGGCAATAAGGTATAAAAGTATTTATCTATATTTATTTTATTTTACTTTGTCGCTGTCTCCCACATTAGTGAGGTAGCACAAGGAAACAGACGAAAGAATGGCCCAACCCACCCACATACACATGTATATACATACATGTCCACACACGCAAATATACATACCTATACATCTCAACGTATACATATATATACACACACAGACATATACATATATACACATGTACATAATTCATACTGACTGTCTTTAATTCATTCCCATCGCCACTCCGCCACACATGTAATAACAACCCCCTCCCCCCCATGTGCTCGAGGTAGCACTAGGAAAAGACAACAAAGGCCACATTCGTTCACACTCAGACTCTAGCTGTCATGTAATAATGCACCAAAACCACAGCTCCCTTTCCACATCCAGGCCCCACAAAACTTTCCATGGTTTACCCCAGACGCTTCACATGCCCAGGTTCAATCCACTGACAGCACGTCGACCCCGGTATACCACATCGTTCCAATTCACTCTATTCCTTGCATGCCTTTCACCCTCCTGCATGTTCAAGCCCCAATCACTCAAAATCTTTCTCACTCCATCTTTCCACCTCCAATTTGGTCTCCCACTTCTCGTCGTTCCCTCCACCTCTGACACATATATCCTCTTGGTCAATCTTTCCTCACTCATTCTCTCCATGTGACCAAACCATTTCAAAACACCCTCTTCTGCTCTCTCAACCACACTCTTTTTATTACCACACATCTCTCTTACCCTATTATTACTTACTCGATCAGGCCACCTCACACCACATATTGTCCTCAAACCTCTCATTTCCAGCACATCCACCCTCCTCCGCACAACTCTATCTAAAGCCCATGCCTCGCAACATATAACAATTTTGGAACCACTATTCCCTCAAACATACCCATTTTTGCTTTCCGAGATAATGTTCTCGACTTCCACACATTCTTCAACGCTCCCAGAACTTTTACAGACGAAAGAATGGCCCAACCCACCCACATACACATGTATATACATACATGTCCACACACGCAAATATACATACCTATACATCTCAACATATACATATATATACACACACAGACATATACATATATACACATGTACATAATTCATACAGACTGTCTTTAATTCATTCCCATCGCCACTCCGCCACACATGTAATAACAACCCCCTCCCCCCCATGTGCTCGAGGTAGCACTAGGAAAAGACAACAAAGGCCACATTCGTTCACACTCAGACTCTAGCTGTCATGTAATAGTGCACCAAAACCACAGCTCCCTTTCCACATCCAGGCCCCACAAAACTTTCCATGGTTTACCCCAGACGCTTCACATGCCCTGGTTCAATCCACTGACAGCACGTCGACCCCGGTATACCACATCGTTCCAATTCACTCTATTCCTTGCATGCCTTTCACCCTCCTGCATGTTCAAGCCCCAATCACTCAAAATCTTTCTCACTCCATCTTTCCACCTCCAATTTGGTCTCCCACTTCTCGACGTTCCCTCCACCTCTGACACATATATCCTCTTGGTCAATCTTTCCTCACTCATTCTCTCCATGTGACCAAACCAATTCAAAACACCCTCTTCTGCTCTCTCAACCACACTCTTTTTATTACCACACATCTCTCTTACCCTATTATTACTTACTCGATCAAGCCACCTCACACCACATATTGTCCTCAAACCTCTCATTTCCAGCACATCCACCCTCCTCCGCACAACTCTATCCAAAGCCCATGCCTCGCAACCATATAACAATTTTGGAACCACTATTCCCTCAAACATACCCATTTTTGCTTTCCGAGATAATGTTCTCGACTTCCACACATTCATCAACGCTCCCAGAACTTTTACCCCCTCCCCCACCCTATGATTCACTTCCGCTTCCAAATCCACTCCCAGATATCTAAAACACTTCACTTTTTCAAGTTTTTCTCCATTTAAACTTACCTCCCAATTGACTTGTCCCTCAACCCTACTGTACCTAATAACCTTGTTCTTACTCACATTTACTCTCAGCTTTCTTCTTTCACACACATTACCAAACTCAGTCACCAGCTTCTGCAGTTTCTTATACGAATCAGCCACCAGCGCTGTATCATCAGCAAACAACAACTGACTCACTTCCCAAGCTCTCTCATTCACAACAAACTGCATACTTGCCCCTCTTTCCAAAACTCTTGCATTCACCTCCCTAACAACCCCATCCATAAACAAATTAATAAACCCTGGAGACATCACACACCCCTGCCACAAACCAACATTCACTGACAACTAATCACTTTCCTCTCTTCCTACACGTACACATGCCTTACATCCTTCATAAAAGCTTTTCAATGCTTCTAACAACTTGCCTCCCACACCATATATTCTTAATACCTTCCACAGAGCATCTCTATCAACTCTATCATATGCCTTCTCCAGATCAATAAATGCTACATACAAATCCATATGATTCTCTAGGTATTTCTCACATACATTCTTCAAAGCAAACACCTGATTCACATATCCTCTACCAATTGTGAAACCACACTGCTTTTCCCCAATCTGATGCTCTGTACATGCCTTCACCCTCTCAATCAATACCCTCTCACATAATTTCCCAGGAATACTCAACAAACTTATACCTCTGTAATTTGAGCACTCACTTTTATCCCCTTTGCCTCTGTACAATGGCACTATGCAAGCATTCCCCCAATCCTCAGGCACCTCACCATGAGTCATACATACACTAAATAACCTTACCAACCACTCAACAATACAGTCACCCCCTTTTTTAATAAATTCCACTGCAATACCATTCAAACCCGCTGCCTTGCGAGCTTTCATCATCTGCAAGGCTTTTACTACCTCTTCTCTGTTTACCAAATCATTCTCCCTAACCCTCTCACTTTGCAAACCACCTCGACCAAAACACCCTATACCTGCCACTCTATCATCAAACACAAAAACAAACCTTCAAAATATTCACTCCATCTCATTCTCACATCACCACTACTCGTTATCACCTCCCCATAGCCCACTTCACTGAAGTTCCCATTTGTTCCCTTGTCTTATGCACTTTATTTACCTCCTTCCAAAACATCTTTTTATTCTCCCTAAAATTTATTGATACTCTCTCACCCCAACTCTCATTTGCCCTCTCTTTCACCTCTTGCACCTTTCTCTTGACCTCCTGCCTCTTTCTTTTATACATATCCCAGTCATTTGCATTATTTCCCTGCAAAAATCATCCAAAGGCCTCTCTCTTCTCTTTCACTAATAATCTTACTTCATCCCACTACTCACTACCCTTTCTAATCTGCCCACCTCCCATGCTTCTCATGCCACAAGCATCTTTTGCGCAAGCCATCACTGCTTCCCTAAATACATCCCATTCCTCCCCCACTCCCCTTAGCTCCTTTGTTCTCATCTTTTTCCATTCTGTACTCAGTCTCTCCTGGTACTTCCTTACACAAGTCTCCTTCCCAAGCTCACTTCCTCTCACCACTCTCTTCACCCCAACATTCTCTCTTCTTTTCTGAAAACCTCTACAAATCTTCACCTTCGCCTCCACAGGATAATGATCAGACATCCATCCAGTTGCACCTCTCAGCACATTAACATCCAAAAGTCTCTCTCGCGTGCCTATCAATTAACACGTACTCCAATAACGCTCTCTGGCCATCTCTCCCACTTATATACATATACTTATGTATATGTCTATTTTTAAACCAGGTATTCCCAATCTGTATGAGGCATTTATGGACCTGAAGAAAAGATGTGATTGGGCTGATAGAGATTCTATGTGGAAGCTCGTATGTGTATGGTGTACAAGAAAAGCTGCTGTAACAGTGAAGAATTTTTGTGAAGACAGTACGGCATTTTTTTAAGTAGGAAGAGAGGAGGTGAGAGGTTCCAAGGGAGGGTGGGTCTGAGTCAAGGGTGTGTAGTGTTACTATGGATGTTTAACCTGTTTAAAGATGGGGTTGCAGAGAAGGTGAATAGGGTATTGGGAAAGGAGCAGATATGCAGTCTGTTGAGGGTGGGGTGCCTGAGAGGTGAGTCAGATGCTGTTTGCTGATGACATAGCACTGGTGGCATATTCCACTGAGAAACTGCATGAGCTGGTGTGTGAAAGGAGAAAGTTTAGGGTAAATGTGAATAAAAGCAAAGTTATTAGGATTAGCAGTGAAAAGAGACAGGTTATTTGAAAAATGAATTTGAATGGAGAGAAGTGGGTCTGATACATGGTTGTTAAATTCAACCAAGCTAATGTAAAGTAATAAAGGTGGGAAAGGGATAAAGATGGCCTCAATGTGATTATCATCTAGCTGGAAATAAGCTGTACGATTCTGTGAGTAAGAAGGACTAGGGCATTGACAATGCACCTAACCTGTTGCCAGAGTCAAATTTAGATAATAGATAATGAGAAAAACAGGCTGCTGGCAAATAATAAAATAGCTTTCATAGTATATGCACAATAAGGAAATATTAAGCACGCTGTTCATATCCTACTTAAGTCCAAAACTAAAATATTCTTCTCACATTTGGTCACCACACTTAAAGAAGCACATTGAGATGCTGATAAAGGTCCAGAGGAGGGCAATAAAGATGGTACCAAAATTAAGAGAGAGGCTAGAGGTTTTAAATCACTCTAGTATGGAAGAAAGAAGAGTGAAGGGTGAATCGACAACTACAAAATAACATCGATAACAAAGACTGAACAGTTCTATGAAAGATATGAGGATGGTGCAGCTAGAGGCCATAACAAGAAATTAAGTAATAACCTTGTTAAAAAAAGATATAAAGAAGTACAGTTATAGTATAAAAGTAAAGGATGAAAGGAAAAAAAATGACAAGACATGGTTAATGGAGACAGCACACATAAATCTACAGTTTCATGACAGTAAAGAATGTTCAGGAGATGGAACCCCATGAGTGTAAAACTTCCTTCCCATACAGTCACATGATTCCCAGAAAACAAAAACTATTTTCTTCCTGATGACTGCAAATCTATAGTCTAATTCTGATGTTCCCATCTCTTTGGGATGAAATTCTTGAGATATAATCTATGCAATTTTTTTTTTTTTTTTTTTTTTTAATTTTCCAAAAGAAGGAACAGAGGGGGCCAGGTGAGGATATTCCAAAAAAGGCCCAGTCCTCTGTTCTTAACGCTACCTCGCTAATGCGGGAAATGGCAAATAGTTTAAAAGAAAGAAACTATCAAGGAAAATCTGAGCAAATGAAATGTTAAAGAAAATGTGCACCTGACACAGATTAACTTAGTCATGAACCCAAGCAAAAATCTTTGGGGAAACTTAAGTTTCTAACGCAAAGGTTCTCAATTTGGTGCTTGTGAGAACTGGTTTAAGTCACACTGACGTGTGCCTAAAAAGAAAAGAAAAGAAAAAAAAAAAAACACTAACGTGATTATAAGCAAAAGAATCACAAGAACATCCTGCTAAACAGGTATAATGTACTGATATACTGAAACTAACAATGGAGATTTTCTCAATAAAAATCAGCATCAGAATAACTGACCTCACTGATAACTTCAATTTCTATTCTTCTCTTTGTTCTGTTTTCTGGGAGTATACTGTTACCAGCCTCAGACATGCGGCGTGTTCTACGTTGAGGCAAATCAACAGTTTTTACAGGTGCCGTCTTTACTATGCCATTTTTCTTTTTTTGCAAATCTGTCTTAGATATATCTTTCTTGGTAACAACTGGCTTGGTGGCTTCTCTTTTAGGAGCAGCAGCTTTAGTAGGGGGCAGTTGAGACCTCAAAATCTTCATGTTACTTTCTTCCTCTGCTGCAGGCAGTGGACGTTTGCTGTTATACTTGGTACTTTGCAACACCTCTTTCATGTTCAAGTGTATCATTGACTGTCTTCTTGTTCTTCGAACATTAGTCGGAGATGTGCTCATTACAACTGCAGGTAGGTCTAGGCGCTTCAACAAAACACTTTGTCTGCGATTCTGTTGAATATAAAAGTGAATATAAGCAACTGGCATAAAACAATTCATGGCAAGATATCACATTATAAACTTCACAAATAGGAGAAATATTAGTAAAGTTTTCTGACAAAGCATGCCACCCATAGATCTATCTATCCACATCTCTGACACCCATTTCCTCTGGAAACTCCCATCAAGGGGTGGCCACGGCAAAAGAGTCCTCACTTATCCCTGACCTCACATGCCTCCCTTGCATACACCTTTCCATGAATTCTTCCACTATTTCTCTCCCTCCAGTATTCCTACACTCTATTTGCCCATGTCACTAGTAGTCTTCTACTCACACCAACCCCTATAATTGTACTTTCATACACACTTCTTGTAAACTAACAGTCTTGCATTCTTTCCACATGCCCAAACCCATAGACGTAGTGACAAAATGAACTAAAGAGGCATTCAGATAACAGAATGAATGAAAATGCAGTCATGAAGCTCATGTCTGAAAGTAAATATAGGGGACAAAGAATACCGCACATGTATTCTCTGCATGTTGTAGAAGGCAACAAAAATGGGCAGGAGCAGGTGGATGGAAATCCCCTCCTCCCGCCCCGAATTACTTTCCAAAAGAAAGAACAGCGCAAGGAGCCGAGCAAGTACCTTTCAACCTAAGGTTCAATCATCTGTTCCTTCAATCCATCCCACACAAACATCTCACCCATCAACATGTTCAGGCCCCAATCATTGAAAATCTCTTTCACTCCATCCTTCCATCTCCAATTTGGTCTTCCTGTTCTCATTGTTCTCTCCACTTCTGAAACATATCCATTTTGTCAACCATTCCCCTCTCATTCCCTCCAAACACCCAAACTACTTCAGCAAACCTCCTTCCACTCTCTCAACCACACTCCCCCTACTACCATATATTTCAACAATCCATCCACCATCTATTTGATCAAACCACCTCTCACCACAAATTGTCCCTAAACATCCCACATTCGTCCACAGCCCAAGCCTCGCATCCATGTGATATTGTTGGGAGCACCATTCCTTCAAACATACCCATCTTTGCCCTCCCAGACAATGCTCTGTCCCTCCACACACTCTTCAGTGCTCCCAGGACCACCAACTACAACTCACCTGCTTACACGTCAATACCTGCCGCCACTTCCACTCACAGACATCCAAAACTCTGCACTCCCTCCTACTTCCCTCCATTCAAACTTGAACCCAACCAACTCATCCTTCATCCCTGCCAAACACAATAACCTTGCTTTTATTCAAATTCACTCTCAACATTCTCCTTCCACACACTCTTCTAAGCCCTAGTCAACAACCTCCACAGTCTCCCACTTGAATCTGCCACCAATGCTGTACTATCAGCAAAAACGCCCCCCTCATCCTGAGACTGCATACATGCCCACTTCTCCATGACTCTTGCATTTCCCTCTTTCAATACCCCATCCATAAGCAAAATAAACTATGGTGACATCACACATTCCTGCTGTAGACCAACCTTCATCTGGAACCACTCAATTTCCTGTCTCCTTACTTGTACACAAGCTTTGCACCTTAGACAAAATTCTCTCTGATTCTAGTAGCCCTCCTCCTACACCCAATATTCTCAAGGCTTTCCACAAAGCATCCCCATCAACCCCATTATATGCCATCTCCAGATCCACAAATGCCACATACAAATATCTATTCATTTTACCATACTAAATCACTGTTTCCCATGTCAGAGGTAGCACCAGAAACAGACAAAGAATGGCGCATTCACTCATACACACACACACACATATATTTTATTTATTCATTAATTATACTTTGTCGCTGTCTCCCGCGTTAGCGAGGTAGCGCAAGGAAACACACGAAAGAATGGCTCAACCCACCCATATACACATATATATACATACACATCCACACACAGCAAATATAAGTACTTATACATCTCAACGTTTTTATCGAGGATGCAAGGCATGTGTACGTGTAGGAAGAGAGGAAAGTGATTGGTTCTCAGTGAATGTAGGTTTGCGGCAGGGGTGTGTGATGTCTCCATGGTTGTTTAATTTGTTTATGGATGGGGTTGTTAGGGAGGTGAATGCAAGTGTTTTGGAAAGAGGGGCAAGTATGAAGTCTGTTGTGGATGAGAGAGCTTGGGAAGTGAGTCAGTTGTTGTTTGCTGATGATACAGCGCTGGTGGCTGATTTATGTGAGAAACTGCAGAAGCTGGTGACTGAGTTTGGTAAAGTGTGTGAAAGAAGAAAGTTAAGAGTAAATGTGAATAAGAGCAAGGTTATTAGGTACAGTAGGATTGAGGGTCAAGTCAATTGGGAGGTAAATTTGAATGGAGAAAAACTGGAGGAAGTAAAGTGTTTTAGATATCTGGGAGTGGATCTGGCAGCAGATTGAACCATGGAAGCGGAAGTGGATCATAGGGTGGGGGAGGGGGCGAAAATCCTGGGAGCCTTGAAGAATGTGTGGAAGTCGAGAACATTATCTCGGAAAGCAAAAATGGGTATGTTTGAAGGAATAGTGGTTCCAACAATGTTGTATGATTGCGAGGCGTGGGCTATGGATAGAGTTGTGCGCAGGAGGGTGGATGTGCTGGAAATGAGATGTTTGAGGACAATGTGTGGTGTGAGGTGGTTTGATCGAGTAAGAAACGGATGGGTAAGAGGGATGTGTGGAAATAAAAAGAGCGTGGTTGAGAGAGCAGAAGAGGGTGTTTTGAAATGGTTTGGGCACATGGAGAGAATGAGTGAGGAAAGATTGAACAAGAGGATATATGTGTCGAAGGTGGAGGGAACGAGAAATGGGAGACCAAATTGGAGGTGGAAAGATGGAGTGAAAAAGATTTTGTGTGATCGGGGCCTGAACATGCAGGAGGGTGAAAGAAGGGCAAGGAATTGAGTGAATTGGATCGATGTGTATTACCGCAGTTGACGTGCTGTCAGTGGATTGAATCAGGGCATGTGAAGTGTCTGGGGTAAACCATGGAAAGCTGTGTAGGTATGTATATTTGCATGTGTGGATGTGTATGTATATACATGTGTATGGGGGTGGGTTGGGCCATTTCTTTCGTCTGTTTCCTTGCGCTACCTCGCAAACGCGGGAGACAGCGAAAAAAAAAAAAAAATCTCAACGTATACATATATATACACACACAGACATATACATATATACACATGTACATAATTCATACTGTCTGCCCTTATTCATTCCCGTCACCACCCCGCCACACATGAAATGACAACCCCACACATGTGTGCGAGGTAGCGCTAGGAAAAGACAACAAAGGCCCAATTCGTTAACACTCAGTCTCTAGCTGTCATGTGTAATGCACCAAAACCACAGCTCTCTTTCCACATCCAGGCCCCACAAAATTTTCCACGGTTTACCCCAGACACTTCACATGCCCTCGTTCAATCCATTGACAGCACGTGACCACGGTATACCACATCGTTCCAATCCACTCTTTTCCTAGCACGCCTTTCACACTCCTACATGTTCAGGCCCCGATCACTCAAAATCTTTTTTGCTCCATCTTTCCACCTCCAATTTGGTCTCCCACTTCTCGTTCCCTCCACCTCTGACACATATACCCTCTTTGTCACTCTTTCCTCACTAATTTTCTCCATTTCAAAACACCCTCTTCTGCTCTCTCAACCACACTCGTTTTATTACCATACATCCCTCTTACCCTTTCATTACTTACTCGATCAAACCACCTCACACCAAATATTGTCCTCAAACACCTCATTTCCAGCACATCCACCCCCTCCGCAAAACTCTATCTACAGCCCATGCCTCGCAACCATATAACATTGTTGGAACCATTATTCCTTCAAACATACCCATTTTTGCATTCCAAGATAATGCTCTCGACTTCCACACATTTTTCAATGCTCCCAGAACTTTCGCCCCCTCCCCCACCCTATGATTCACTTCCGCTTCCATGGTTCCATCCATTGCCAAATTCACTCCCAGGTACCTAAATCACTTCACTTCTTCCACTTTTTCTCCATTCAAACTTACCTACCAATTGACTTGTCCCTCAACCCTACTGTACCTAATAACCTTGCTCTTATTCGCATTTACTCACAGCTTTCTCCTTTCACACACTTTACCAAACTCAGTCACCAGCTTCTGCAGTTTCTCACATGAATCAGCCACCAGCGCTGTATCATCAGCGAACAACAACTGACTCACTTCCCAAGCTCTCTCATCCACAAAGAACTGCATACTTGCCTCTCTTTCCAAAACTCTTGCATTCACCTCCCTAAAAACCCCATCCATAGACAAATTAAACAACCATGGAGACATAACGCACCCATGCCTCAAACCAATATTCAAGGAGAACCAATTACTTTCCTCTCTTCCTACATGTGCACATGCCTTACATCCTCAATAAAAAACTTTTCACTGCTTCTAACAACTTACCTCCCACACCATATATTCTTAATACTTTCCACAGAGCATCTCTATCAACTGTATCATATGCCTTCTCCAGATCCATAAATACTACATACAAATCCATTTGCTTTTCTAAGTATTTCTCACATACATTTTTCAAAGCAAACACCTGATACACACATTCTCTACCACTTCTGAAACCACACTGCTCTTCCCAAATCTGATGCTCTGCACACGCCTTCACCCTCTCAATCAACACCCTCCCATAAAATTTCCCAGGAATACTCAACAAACTTATACCTCTGTAATTTGAGCACTCACTTTTATCCCCTTTGCCTTTGTACAATGGCACTAGGCAAGCATTCTGCCAATCCTCAGGCACCTCACCATGAGTCATACATACATTAAATCACCTTACCAACCAGTCAACAATACAGTCACCCCCTTTTTTAATAAATTCCACTGCAATACCATCCAAACCTGCCACCTTGCCGGCTTTCATCTTCCGCAAAGCTTTTACGACCTCTTCTCTGTTTACCAAATCATTCTCCCTAACCCTCTCCTTTTGCACACCACCTTGACCAAAACACCCTATATCTGCCACTCTATCATCAAACACATTCAACAAACTTTCAAAATACTCACTCCATCTCCTTCTCATATCACCACTACTTGTTATCACTTCCCCATTAGCCCGCTTCACTGATGTTCCCATTTGTTTCCCCGTCTTACACACTTTATTTACCTCCTTCCAAAACATCTTTTTATTCTCCCCAAAGTTTAATGATACTCTTCTCTCACCCCAACTCTCATTGGCCCTCTTTTTCACCTCTTGCACCTTTCTCTTGACCTCGTGCCTATTTCTTTTATACATCTCCCACTCATTTGCATTTTTTCCCTGCAAAAATCATCCAAATGCCTCTTCTCTTTCACTAATAATCTTACTTCTTCATCCCAAAACTCAGTACCCTTTCTAATCAACCCACCTCCCATGCTTCTCATGCCACAAGCATCTTTTGCGCAAGCCATCACGGCTTCCCTAAATACATCCCATTCCTCCCCCACTCCCCTTACCTCCTTTGTTCTCACCTTTTTCCATTCTGTACTCAGTCTCTCCTGGTACTTCCTCACACAAGTCTCCTTCCCAAGCTCACTTACTCTCACCACTCTCTTCACCCCAACATTCTCTCTTCTTTTCTGAAAACCTCTACAAATCTTCACCTTTGCCTCTACAAAATAATGATCAGACATCCTTCCAGTTGCACCTCTCAGCACATTAACATCCAATCCAAGTCTCTCTTTCACGCGCCTATCAATTAACACATTATCCAATAATGTTCTTTGGCCATCTCTCCTACTTACATACACATACTTATGTATATCTCTCTTTTTAAACTAGCTATTCCCAATCACTAGTCCTTTTTAAGCACATAAATCTACAAGCTCTTCACCATTTCCATTTACAACACTGAACACCCCATGTATACCAATTATTCCCTCAACTGCCACATTACTCACCTTTGCATTCAAATCACCCATCACTATAACCCATTCTTGTGCATCAAAACCACTAACACACTCATTCAGTTGCTCCCAAAACACTTGCCTCTCATGATCTTTCTTCTCATGCCCAGGTGCATATGCACCAATAATCACCCATCTCTCTCCATCCACTTTCAGTTTTACCCATATCATTCTAGAATTTACTTTCTTACACAACTATCACATACTCCCACAACTCCTGTTTCAGAAGTAGTGCTACTCCTTCCCTTGCTCTTGTCCTCTCACTAACCCCAGACTTTACTACCAAGACATTCCTAAACCACTCTTCCCCTTTACCCTTGAGCTTCTTTTCACTCAGAGCCAAAACATCCAGGTTCCTTTCCTCAAACATACTACCTATCTCTCCTTTTTTCTCATCTTGGTTACATCCACACATTTAGACACACCAATTTGAGCCTTCGAGGAGGATGAGCACTCCCCGCGTGACTCCTTCTGTTTCCCCTTTTAGAAAGCTAAAATACAAGGAGGGGAGGGTTTCTGGCCCCCCACTCCCGTCCCCTTTAGTCGCCTTCTGCGACACGTGAGGAATGCGAGGGAAGTATTATTTCTCCCCTATCCCCAGGGATAACCATGAATCATACATACATTAACCAACCTTACCAACCACTCAACAATACAGTCACCCCTTTTTTTAATAGATTCCACTGCAATACCATCCAAACCTGCTGCCTTGCTGGTTTCATCTTCCACAAAGCTTTTACTACCTCTTCTCTGTTTACCAAATCATTTTCCCTAACCCTCTCACTGCACACCACCTTGACCAAAACACCCTATATATGCCACTCTATCATCAAACACATTCAACAACCTTCAAAATACTCACTCCATCTCCTCAAATCACCACTACCTGTTATCACCTCCCCATTAGCCCCCTTCACTGAAGTTCCCATTTGCTCCCTTCTCTTATGTAATTCATTTACCTCCTTCCAAAACATCTTTTTATTCTCCCTAAAATTTAATGATACTCTCTCATCCCAACTCTCATTTGCCCTTTTTCACTTCTTGCACCTTTCTCTTGACCTCCTGCCTCTTTCTTTTATACATCTCCCACTCATTCGCATTTTTCCCTGCAAAAATCGTCCAAATGCCTCTCTCTTCTCTTTCACTAATAATCTTACTTCTTCATGACACCACTTACTACACTTTCTAATCAACCCACCTCCCACGCTTCTCATGCCACAAGCATATTTTGCGCAAGCCATCAATGCTTCCATAAAAACATCCAATTCCTCCCCCACTCCCCTTACCTCCTTTGTTCTCACCTTTTTCCATTCTGTACTCAGTCTTTCCTGGTACTTCCTCACTCAAGTCTCCTTCCCAAGCTCACTTACTCTCACCACTCTCTTCGCCCCAACATTCTCTCTTCTTTTCTGAAAACTCATACAAATCTTCAAATCTTCACCTTCGCTTCCACAAGATAATGATCAGACATCCCTCCAGTTGCACCTCTCAGCACATTAACATCCAAAAGTCTCTCTTTCGTGCGCCTATCAATTAACACATAATCCAATAACGCTCTCTGGCCATCTCTCCTACTTACATACGTATACTTATGTATATCTCGCTTTTTAAACCAGGTATTCCCAATCACCAGTCCTTTTTCAGCATATAAATCTACAAGCTCTTCACCATTTCCATTTACAACACTGAACACCCCATGTATACCAATTATTCCCTCAACTGCCACATTACTCACCTTTGCATTCAAATCACCCATCACTATAACCCAGTCTTGTGCATCAAAACCACTAACACACTCATTCACCTGCTCCCAAAACGCTTGAATGTCAATGATCTTTCTTCTCATGTCCAGGTGCATATGGACCAATAATCACCAATCTCTCTCCATCAACTTTCAGTTTTACCCATATCAATCTAGAGTTTACTTTCTTACACTCTATCATACACTTCCACAACTCCTGTTTCAGGAGTAGTGCTACTCCTTCCCTTGCTCTTGTCCTCTCACTAACCTCTGACTTTACTCCCAAGACATTCCCAAACCACTCTTCCCCTTTACCCTTGAGCTTCGTTTCACTCAGAGTCAAAACATCCAGGTTCCTTTCCTCAAACATACTACCTATCTCTCCTTTTTCTCATCTTGGTTACATCCACACACATTTAGACACCCCAATCTGAGCCTTCGAGGAGGATGAGCACTCCCCGCGTGACTCCTTCTTCTGTTTCCCCTTTTAGAAAATCAAAATACAAGGAGGGGAGGGTTTCTGGCCCCCCGCTACCATCCCCTTTAGTTGCCTTCTACGACACGTGAGGAATGCGTGGGAAGTATTTTTTTTTTTTTTAATTTTCCAAAAGAAGGAACAGAGAAGAGGGCCAGGTGAGGATATTCCCTCAAAGGCCCAGTCCTCTGTTCTTAAAGCTACCTCGCTATCGCGGGAAACGGCGAATAGTATGAAAAAAATATATGTATATATATATATTTTTTTGCTTTGTCGCTGTCTCCCGCGTTTGCTAGGTAGCGCAAGGAAACAGACGAAAGAGATGGCCCAACCCACCCCCATACACATGTATATACATACGTCCACAAACGTAAATATACATACCTACACAGTTTTCCATGCTTTACCCCAGACGATTCATATGCCCTAATTCAATCCACTGACAGCACGTTAACCCCGGTATACCACATCGATCCAATTCACTCTATTCCTTGCCCTCCTTTCACCCTCCTGCATGTTCAGGCCCCGATCACACAAAATCTTTTTTAACTCCATCTTTCCACCTCCAATTTGGTCTCCCACTTCTCCTCGTTCCCTCCACCTCCGACACATATATCCTCTTGGTCAATCTTTCCTCACTCATTCTCTCCATGTGCCCAAACCACTTCAAAACACCCTCTTCTGCTCTCTCAACCACGCTCTTTTTATTTCCACACATCTCTCTTACCCTTACGTTACTTACTCGATCAAACCACCTCACACCACACATTGTCCTCAAACATCTCATTTCCAGCACATCCATCCTCCTGCGCACAACTCTATCCATAGCCCACGCCTCGCAACCATACAACATTGTTGGAACCACTATTCCTTCAAACATAACCATTTTTGCTTTCCGAGATAATGTTCTCGACTTCCACACATTTTTTCAAGACTCCCAGGATTTTCGCCCCCTCCCCCACCCTATGATTCACTTCCGCTTCCATGGTTCCATCCGCTGCCAGATCCACTCCCAGATATCTAAAACACTTTACTTCCTCCAGTTTTTCTCCTTTCAAACTTACCTCCCAATTGACTTGACCCTCAACCCTACTGTACCTAATAACCTTGCTCTTATTCACATTTACTCTTAACTTTCTTCTTTCACACACTTTACCAAACTCAGTCACCAGCTTCTGCAGTTTCTAACATGAATCAGCCACCAGCGCTGTATCATCAGCGAACAACAACTGACTCACTTCCCAAGCTCTCTCATCCCCAACAGACTTCATACTTGCCCCTCTTTCCAAAACTCTTGCATTCACCTCCCTAACAACCCCATCCATAAACAAATTAAACAACCATGGAGACATCACACACCCCTGCCGCAAACCTACATTCACTGAGAACCAATTACTTTCCTCTCTTCCTAAACGTACACATGCCTTACATCATCGATAAAAACTTTTCACTGCTTCTAACAACTTGCCTCCCACACCATATGTTCTTAATATCTTTCACAGAGCATCTGTATCAACTCTATCTTATGCCTTCTCCAGATCCATAAATGCTACATACAAATCCATTTGCTTTTCTAAGTATTTCTCACATACATTCTTCAAAGCAAACACCTGATCCACACATCCTCTACCACTTCTGAAACCACACTGCTCTTCCCCAATCTGATGCTCTGTACATGCCTTCACCCTCTCAATTAATACCCTCCCATATAATTTACCAGGAATACTCAACAAACTTATACCTCTGTAATTTGAGCACTCACTCTTATCCCCTTTGCCTTTGTACAGTGGCACTATGCAAGCATTCCGCCAATCCTCAGGCACCTCACCATGAGTCATACATACATTAAATAACCTTACCAACTAGTCAACAATACAGTCACCCCCTTTTTTAATAAATTCCACTGCAATACCATCCAAACCCACTCCCATGCCGGCTTTCATCTTCTGGTGCTTGGGAATACCTGGTTTAAGAGAGATATACACAAGTATACATATGTAAGTAGGAGAGATGGCCAGAGAGCGTTATTGGATTACACATTAATTGATAGGCGCGCGAAAGAGAGACTTTTGGATGTTAATGTGCTGAGAGGTGCAACTGGAGGGATGTCTGATCATTATCTTCTGGAGGCGAAGGTGAAGATTTATAGAGGTTTTCAGAAAAGAAGAATGTTGGGGTGAAGAGAGTGGCGACAGTAAGTGAGCTTGGGAAGACTTGTGTGAAGAAGTACCAGGAGAGACTGAGTGCAGAGTGAAAAAAAGAGAAAAAATGATGTAAGGGGAGTGCGGGAGGAATGGGATGTACTTAGGGAAGCAGTGATGGCTTGCGCAAAAGATGCTTGTGGCATGAGTAGCGTGGGAGGTGGGTTGATTAGAAAGGGTAGTGAGTGGTGGGATGAAGAAGTAAGATTATCAGTGAAAGAGAGGAGAGAGGCATTTGGACAATTTTTGCAGGGAAATAATGCAAATGAGTGGGAGATGTATAAAAGAAAGATGCAGGTCAAGAGAAAGGTGCAAGAGGTGAAAAAGAGGGCAAATGAGAGTTGGGGCTGTTGAATGTGTTTAATGATAGAGTGGCAGATATAGGGTGTTTTGGTCGAGGTGGTTTGCAAAGTGAGAGGGTTAGGGAAAATGATTCGGTAAACAGAGAAGAGGTAGTAAAAGCTTTGTGGAAGATGAAAGCCGGGAAGGCAGTGGGTTTGGATGGTATTGCAGTGGAATTTATTAAAAAAGGGGGCGACTGTATTGTTGACTGGTTGGTAAGGTGATTTAATGTATGTATGACTAATGGAGAAAAAGGTAGCTCAGACATTGAAGCTTATTGATACAGTGGTTAAATTGATGAAAACTGCTATTGACGCTTGTGTAAATAAATTATACATTTCCTTTTGCCATAGCCAGAGGTTGAACCATTATGTGACGTTCTTTTTTTTTTTTTTTTTTTTTCATTCATTTCAAGCTAGAAGTTGCAGTTTTCTAAATTGTTTCTTACATTTTTCATATGTATATATATGTATGTGTGTGTGTGTGTGTATATGTGCATATGTATGTGTATGTGTGTGTGTGTGTATATGTATATATATATGTATATTATCCCTGGGGATAGGGGTGAAAGAATACTTCCCACGTATTCCTCGCGTGTCGTAGAAAGCGACTAGAGGGGACGGGAGCGGGGGGCCAGAAATCCTCCCCTCCTTGTATTAACTTTCTAAAATGGGAAACAGAAGAAGGAGTCACGCGGGGAGTGCTCATCCTCCTCGAAGGCTCAGAGTGGGGTGCCTAAATGTGTGTGGATGTAACCAAGATGTGAAAAAAGGAGAGATAGGTAGTATGTTTGAGGAAAGGAACCTGGATGTTTTGGCTCTGAGTGAAACGAAGCTCAAGGGTAAAGGGGAAGAGTGGTTTGGGAATGTCTGGGGAGTAAAGTCAGGGGTTAGTGAGAGGACAAGAGCAAGGGAAGGAGTAGCAATACTCCTGAAACAGGAGTTGTGGGAGTATGTGATAGAATGTAAGAAAGTAAATTCTCGATTAATATGGGTAAAACTGAAAGTTGATGGAGAGAGGTGGGTGATTATTGGTACATATGCACCTGGGCATGAGAAGAAAGATCATGAGAGGCAAGTGTTTTGGGAGCAGCTGAATGAGTGTGTTAGTGGTTTTGATGCACGAGACCGGGTTATAGTGATGGGTGATTTAAATGCAAAGGTGAGTAATGTGGCAGTTGAGGGAATAATTGGTATACATGGGGTGTTCAGTGTTGTAAATGGAAATGGTGAAGAGCTTGTAGATTTATGTGCTGAAAAAGGACTGATGATTGGGAATACCTGGTTTAAAAAGCGAGATATACATAAGTATACTTATGTAAGTAGGAGAGATGGCCAGAGAGCGTTATTGGATTACGTGTTAATTGACAGACGTGCGAAAGAGAGACTTTTGGATGTTAATGTGCTGAGAGGTGCAACTGGAGGGATGTCTGATCATTATCTTGTGGAGGCTAAGGTGAAGATTTGTATGGGTTTTCAGAAAAGAAGAGTGAATGTTGGGGTGAAGAGGGTGGTGAGAGTAAGTGAGCTTGAGAAGGAGACCTGTGTGAGGAAGTACCATGAGAAACTGAGTACAGAATGGAAAAAGGTGAGAACAATGGAAGTAAGGGGAGTGGGGGAGGAATGGGATGTATTTAGGGAATCAGTGATGGATTGCGCAAAAGATGCTTGTGGCATGAGAAGAGTGGGAGGTGGGTTGGTTAGAAAGGGTAGTGAGTGGTGGGATGAAGAAGTAAGAGTATTAGTGAAAGAGAAGAGAGAGGCATTTGGACGATTTTTGCAGGGAAAAAATGCAATTGAGTGGGAGATGTATAAAAGAAAGAGGCAGGAGGTCAAGAGAAAGGTGCAAGAGGTGAAAAAAAGGGCAAATGAGAGTTGGGGTGAGAGAGTATCATTAAATTTTAGGGAGAATAAAAAGATGTTCTGGAAGGAGGTAAATAAAGTGCGTAAGACAAGGGAGCAAATGGGAACTTCAGTGAAGGGCGCTAATGGGGAGGTGATAACAAGTAGTGGTGATGTGAGAAGGAGATGGAGTGAGTATTTTGAAGGTTTGTTGAATGTGTTTGATGATAGAGTGGCAGATATAGGGTGTTTTGGTCGAGGTGGTGTGCAAAGTGAGAGGGTTAGGGAAAATGATTTGGTAAACAGAGAAGAGGTAGTAAAAGCTTTGTGGAAGATGAAAGCCGGGAAGGCAGTGGGTTTGGATGGTATTGCAGTGGAATTTATTAAAAAAGGGGGCGACTGTATTGTTGACTGGTTGGTAAGGTGATTTAATGTATGTATGACTAATGGAGAAAAAGGTAGCTCAGACATTGAAGCTTATTGATACAGTGGTTAAATTGATGAAAACTGCTATTGACGCTTGTGTAAATAAATTATACATTTCCTTTTGCCATAGCCAGAGGTTGAACCATTATGTGACGTTCTTTTTTTTTTTTTTTTTTTTTTCATTCATTTCAAGCTAGAAGTTGCAGTTTTCTAAATTGTTTCTTACATTTTTCATATGTATATATATGTATGTGTGTGTGTGTGTGTATATGTGCATATGTATGTGTATGTGTGTATATGTATATATATATGTATATTATCCCTGGGGATAGGGGTGAAAGAATACTTCCCACGTATTCCTCGCGTGTCGTAGAAAGCGACTAGAGGGGACGGGAGCGGGGGGCCAGAAATCCTCCCCTCCTTGTATTAACTTTCTAAAATGGGAAACAGAAGAAGGAGTCACGCGGGGAGTGCTCATCCTCCTCGAAGGCTCAGAGTGGGGTGCCTAAATGTGTGTGGATGTAACCAAGATGTGAAAAAAGGAGAGATAGGTAGTATGTTTGAGGAAAGGAACCTGGATGTTTTGGCTCTGAGTGAAACGAAGCTCAAGGGTAAAGGGGAAGAGTGGTTTGGGAATGTCTGGGGAGTAAAGTCAGGGGTTAGTGAGAGGACAAGAGCAAGGGAAGGAGTAGCAATACTCCTGAAACAGGAGTTGTGGGAGTATGTGATAGAATGTAAGAAAGTAAATTCTCGATTAATATGGGTAAAACTGAAAGTTGATGGAGAGAGGTGGGTGATTATTGGTACATATGCACCTGGGCATGAGAAGAAAGATCATGAGAGGCAAGTGTTTTGGGAGCAGCTGAATGAGTGTGTTAGTGGTTTTGATGCACGAGACCGGGTTATAGTGATGGGTGATTTAAATGCAAAGGTGAGTAATGTGGCAGTTGAGGGAATAATTGGTATACATGGGGTGTTCAGTGTTGTAAATGGAAATGGTGAAGAGCTTGTAGATTTATGTGCTGAAAAAGGACTGATGATTGGGAATACCTGGTTTAAAAAGCGAGATATACATAAGTATACTTATGTAAGTAGGAGAGATGGCCAGAGAGCGTTATTGGATTACGTGTTAATTGACAGACGTGCGAAAGAGAGACTTTTGGATGTTAATGTGCTGAGAGGTGCAACTGGAGGGATGTCTGATCATTATCTTGTGGAGGCTAAGGTGAAGATTTGTATGGGTTTTCAGAAAAGAAGAGTGAATGTTGGGGTGAAGAGGGTGGTGAGAGTAAGTGAGCTTGAGAAGGAGACCTGTGTGAGGAAGTACCATGAGAAACTGAGTACAGAATGGAAAAAGGTGAGAACAATGGAAGTAAGGGGAGTGGGGGAGGAATGGGATGTATTTAGGGAATCAGTGATGGATTGCGCAAAAGATGCTTGTGGCATGAGAAGAGTGGGAGGTGGGTTGGTTAGAAAGGGTAGTGAGTGGTGGGATGAAGAAGTAAGAGTATTAGTGAAAGAGAAGAGAGAGGCATTTGGACGATTTTTGCAGGGAAAAAATGCAATTGAGTGGGAGATGTATAAAAGAAAGAGGCAGGAGGTCAAGAGAAAGGTGCAAGAGGTGAAAAAAAGGGCAAATGAGAGTTGGGGTGAGAGAGTATCATTAAATTTTAGGGAGAATAAAAAGATGTTCTGGAAGGAGGTAAATAAAGTGCGTAAGACAAGGGAGCAAATGGGAACTTCAGTGAAGGGCGCTAATGGGGAGGTGATAACAAGTAGTGGTGATGTGAGAAGGAGATGGAGTGAGTATTTTGAAGGTTTGTTGAATGTGTTTGATGATAGAGTGGCAGATATAGGGTGTTTTGGTCGAGGTGGTGTGCAAAGTGAGAGGGTTAGGGAAAATGATTTGGTAAAAAGAGAAGAGGTAGTGAAAGCTTTGCGGAAGATGAAAGCCGGCAAGGCAGCAGGTTTGGATGGTATTGCAGTGGAATTTATTAAAAAAGGGGGTGACTGTATTGTTGACTGGTTGGTAAGGTTATTTAATGTATGTATGACTCATGGTGAGGTGCCTGAGGATTGGCGGAATGCGTGCATAGTGCCATTGTACAAAGGCAAAGGGGATAAGGGTGAGTGCTCAAATTACAGAGGTATAAGTTTGTTGAGTATTCCTGGTAAATTATATGGGAGGGTATTGATTGAGAGGGTGAAGGCATGCACAGAGCATCAGATTGGGGAAGAGCAGTGTGGTTTCAGAAGTGGTAGAGGATGTGTAGATCAGGTGTTCGCTTTGAAGAATGTATGTGAGAAATACTTAGAAAAGCAAATGGATTTGTATGTAGCATTTATGGATCTGGAGAAGGCATATGATAAGAGTTGATAGAGATGCTCTGTGGAAGGTATTAAGAATATATGGTGTGGGAGGAAAGTTGTTAGAAGCAGTGAAAAGTTTTTATCGAGGATGTAAGGCATGTGTACGTGTAGGAAGAGAGGAAAGTGATTGGTTCTCAGTGAATGTAGGTTTGCGGCAGGGGTGTGTGATGTCTCCATGGTTGTTTAATTTGTTTATGGATGGGGTTGTTAGGGAGGTAAATGCAAGAGTTTTGGAAAGAGGGGCAAGTATGAAGTCAGTTGGGGATGAGAGAGCTTGGGAAGTGAGTCAGTTGTTGTTCGCTGATGATACAGCGCTGGTGGCTGATTCATGTGAGAAACTGCAGAAGCTGGTGACTGAGTTTGGTAAAGTGTGTGGAAGAAGAAAGTTAAGAGTAAATGTGAATAAGAGCAAGGTTATTAGGTACAGTAGGGTTGAGGGTCAAGTCAATTGGGAGGTGAGTTTGAATGGAGAAAAACTGGAGGAAGTGAAGTGTTTTAGATATCTTGGAGTGGATCTGGCAGCGGATGGAACCATGGAAGTGGAAGTGGATCATAGGGTGGGGGAGGGGGCAAAAATTCTGGGGGCCTTGAAGAATGTGTGGAAGTCGAGAACATTATCTCGGAAAGCAAAAATGGGTATGTTTGAAGGAATAGTGGTTCCAACAATGTTGTATGGTTGCGAGGCGTGGGCTATGGATAGAGTTGTGCGCAGGAGGATGGATGTGCTGGAAATGAGATGTTTGAGGACAATGTGTGGTGTGAGGTGGTTTGATCGAGTGAGTAACGTAAGGGTAAGAGAGATGTGTGGAAATAAAAAGAGCGTGGTTGAGAGAGCAGAAGAGGGTGTTTTGAAGTGGTTTGGGCACATGGAGAGAATGAGTGAGGAAAGATTGACCAAGAGGATATATGTGTCGGAGGTGGAGGGAACGAGGAGAAGAGGGAGACCAAATTGGAGGTGGAAAGATGGAGTGAAAAAGATTTTGTGTGATCGGGGCCTGAACATGCAGGAGGGTGAAAGGAGGGCAAGGAATAGAGTGAATTGGAGCGATGTGGTATACCGGGGTTGACGTGCTGTCAGTGGATTGGATCAAGGCATGTGAAGCGTCTGGGGTAAACCATGGAAAGCTGTGTAGGTATGTATATTTGCGTGTGTGTGGACGTATGTATATACATGTGTATGGGGGGGGTTGGGCCATTTCTTTCGTCTGTTTCCTTGCGCTACCTCGCAAATGCGGGAGACAGCGACAAAGTATAATAAATATAAAATAAATGACTAATGGTGAGGTGCCTGAGGATTGGCAGTATGCTTGCATAGTGCCATTGTACAAAAGCAAAGGGGATAAAAGTGAGTGCTCAAATTAGAGAGGTATAAGTTTGATTAGTATTCCTGGGAAATTATATGGGAAGGTATTGATTGAGAGGGTGAAGGTACGTACAGAGCATCAGATTGGTGAAGAGCAGTGTGGTTTCAGAAGTGGTAGAGGATGTGTGGA
Source organism: Panulirus ornatus (assembly GCF_036320965.1). Taxonomy (NCBI): domain Eukaryota; kingdom Metazoa; phylum Arthropoda; class Malacostraca; order Decapoda; family Palinuridae; genus Panulirus; species Panulirus ornatus. The sequence goes on along the minus strand of NC_092267.1, from coordinate 4,214,053 downwards.
TCAGGTGTTTGTTTTGAAGAATGTATGTGAGAAATACTTAGAAAAGCATTAATGGATCTGGAGAAGGCAAATGATAGAGTTGAGAGAGATGCTCTGTGAAAGATATTAAGAATATATGGTGTGGGAGGCAAGTTGTTAGAAGCAGTGAAAAGTTTTTATCGAGGATGTAAGGCATGTGTACGTGAAGTGAATGGTTCTCAGGGAATGTAGGTTTGTGGCAGGGGTGTGTGATGTCTCCATGGTTGTTTAATTTGTTTATGGATGGGGTTGTTAGGGATGTGAATGCAAGTGTTTTGGAAAGAAGGGGCAAGTATACAGTCTGTTGTGGATGAAAGAGCTTGGGAAGTGAGTCAGTTGTTGTTCGCTGATAATACAAAGCTGGTGGCTGATTCATGTGAGAAACTGCAGAAGCTGGTGACTGAGTTTGGTAAAGTGTGTGAAAGAAGAAAGCTGAAAGTAAATGTGAATAAGAGCAAGGTTATTAGGTACAGTAGGGTTGAGGGACAAGTCAACTGGGAGGTAAGTTTGAATGGAGAAAAACTGGAGGAAGTGAAGTGTTTTAGATATCTGGGAGTGGATTTGGCAGCAGATGGAACTATGGAAGCAGAGGTGAACCATAGGGTGGGGGAGGGGGCGAAAGTTCTGGAAGCATTAAAGAATATGTGGAAGTCGAGAACATTATCTCGGAAAGCAAAAATGGGTATGTTTGAAGGAATAGGGGTTCCAACAATGTTATATGGTTCCGAGGCGTGGGCTATGGATAGAGTTGTGCAGAGGAGGGTGGATGTGCTGGAAATGAGATGTTTGAGGACAATATGTGGTGTGAGGTGGTTTGATCGAGTAAGTAATGAAAGGGTAAGAGCGATGTGTGGTAATAAAAAGAGTGTGGTTGAGAGAGCAGAAGAGGGGGTTTTGAAATGGTTTAGTCACATGGAGAATGAGTGAGGAAAGATTGACCAAGAAGATATGTGTGTCAAAGGTGGAGGGAATGAGAAGTGGGAGACCAAATTGGAGGTGGAAAAATGGAGTGAAAAAGATTTTGAGTGATCAGGACCTGAACATGCAGGAGGGTGAAAGGCATGCAAGGAATTGAGTGAATTGGAATGATGTGGTATACCGAGGTCGACGTGCTGTCAATGGATTGAACCAGGGCATGTGAAGTCTCTGGGGTAAACCATGGAGAGTTTTGTGGGCTTGGGTGTGAAAAGGGAGCTGTGGTTTCGGTGCATTATACATGACAGCTAGAGACTGAGTGTGAACGAATGTGGCCTTTATTGTCTTTTTCTAGAGCTACCTCCTGCACATGCAGGGAGAGGGGTTTGTCACTTCATGTGTGACGGGGTGGCGACGGGAATGAATTAGGGCAGACAGTATGAATTATGTACAAGTGTATATATGTAAATGTCTGTATGTGTACATATATGTATACATTGAGATGTATAGGATTGTATTTGTGCGTGTGTGGACATGTGTATGTGGGTGAATTGGGCCATTCTTTCGTCTGTTTCCTTTGCGCTACCTCGCTAACACGGGAGACAGCAAGAAAGTATAATAAATATAAATAAAATACACAAATAAATCACAAGGACAGCATGTTAGTAACAAATTACATATGTGCAAGAATAATAATGTAGGTGTCTGTTATTTCCTAAACCTCCTCCTTAAGCTATAATAAAGCAAGCTGCATTTCATTTCTTCCTTTGAATACTGCACATTTTTCTTGTTTTATACTGATGCCCTTATCTTAAATGTCATCGAGTAGAAATTTATGAATAAATAACAATGTAGATGTCTGCAGCTTTCTAGCCCCCCTCCTTAAGTTATAAGGTACAACTACATTTCATCATTTCATCTTGGTAATACTAGATATTTTTCTTGTTTCCTACTGATGCCCATATCTTCAATGTCATCCACTGATAATTTATGTGTAAACATCACAAAACATCCATCTATCAAAAGAATTCATTGCTGAGATAGGTCACAGCTACAGCTTTCCTCCATAATCTTAGTATTAACAAGTATGCATACCTGACATGACAATTCCTTGTCTTCAGAGCTTGAGGCAGGAGCCATGGGTCTCTTCCTTACTCTTCTGCAGGTTATAAAAAGGCATTAAATATTTTCCTTAAAATATTTCAGAAATTAATTTTTGTCCCCTATGTAGGTTCCCTATCAAAATGTTTTGATCTTATCACTCCCTACATTTGCAATGATAAAACTGTATCACCAACTCTTACATCACCAAGGCTGATATCTAAAGATAGAGCTTGCATTTTCACAGAATTCTTGCTCTTCTTGAAAGTTCAGAATGAGAAGTCTGAATATGCACAGATGTAACCATAATGAGGATATAGGGAAAAAAGGGGTAGGTTTGCTGAAAGGAACCTTGCTGTTCTGGCTCGGAGAAAAGCCAAGTTCAAGAAATTCGTAATTGTGATGGAAGTGATAGTATCTCACTGTTGCATAAGGGATTCAGCACACAAAAGTAGATGGTGTGGCAGGTGAGAGTAAAATTGAGGGTTCTCAGGTACCAAGAGTATGTGAAAATGGGATACAGCTTGTTGGGTTGTGTGCTAAAAAAGGACTGATGGTTAAGAATACTTGATTTTAAAAATGAAGCACACATGTAAAAGAGGTTATGGAAAATTGGGCATTATTGTTTCAAGTGCCAACTAAGAGGTGAATAGTAGAGAGGTAGTTGACAATGAATGAGCTGTAAGGGACAGAAAGAGGGATGTCTGATAATTTTTTGGTGGAGGTGAGCATGAAAGTTTGTAGTGGGCTAAGGAAAAGAAGTAATGATGTGTGAAAGAAGCGGAGAAAGTGAGTGAGCCTGGATAAAGAGTGGCAAAGAATGAGAGTAAATGAAACAAGGGGGAAAAGCAAGGAGTGGAAGATATGTAAGAAAGCAGCGCTCATATGAATGATTGAAGTGAGGCATGTGGAGGGCATATGAAAAGGGGACAGTGAATGATGGTATACATTAAATTGCTTGTAAAAGATATGAGATGAGTATGGATGGTATCTGCAGATCAGTGAATCGAGGGATGTACAAGAGAAAGTGACAGATCAAGAAAAAGATACAGGAGCTGAAAAAGAGGGCAGATGAGAGATGGGGAGAAAGAGTATTAATGAACAAGAAAATAAAATCGTTAAGTAAATAGTGTGAAGAACAAAAAGAACAAATGGGAAGGAGAAACAAAAAACAAATATAAAGAAATGAAGCAAGTCCTTTAAAGTTCTGGTGAATGTATATGACAATAAGGTGAAGGATGTGGTGTGTCAAGGACAATGTGGCATCTTGAATAAAACAAGAATTGGTAATGATCGAATAATGCTCCCTGTTCACATATTCAGGGCATGTCACCACCCTCGCAATGGCCATTTTTCCATACACCTCACCAGCCACATTCAGCAGACTTGTATCCCTGTAATTCAAAATATCATTTTTGTCACTCTTGCCTTTACATAAGGACACTACACATCCATTCTGCTGGTCCCCATGCACCTCATTTTAGGACAAGCAAACAATGCATAACAACAAATCCCTAAGCATCATCATTTTATGCCTTCAAATTTTTAACAATCTCTAGTGCCTCCTTGTGGTCCTCTCTGAGCTCCAATGACTAGAATCCATAAAGAGGTGTTGCTATTACTGAGAAGTATAATTCAATCATATACAACAACAAAAAGGAAACAGTTCCTGCTTCAAGTTGCTTTGGACCATACACAGTTTTCCTTCGTCAAAAAGATATCTTTACAAAATGACAAATTACACCAAATAAGTAGTTTTATCAATATCAACATTCATATAATCATTCTGACTTCATCACAATCCAGTAATTATTCTAATTGGATAAATCTCATTGCTAAACAGAATTTTTCTTTGTTTTTCATATGTGCCTTTTCCCAGTTAAGTGTCAAGAACAGATGAAGAAATTGCCTTATTCACTCACTAGCTGTCATGTATAATGCACCAAAACTAGAGCCCCAATTCCAAAACAACACTCTCCATGGTTTCCCCTGAATGCTTTATACGCTCTAGTTTGGAGCCACTGACAGCACATTGTCCCCAGTAAATCACAATGCTCCAATTGGTCCTATCCCTTGCATGACTTGCACCATCCTGCTTGTTCAGGCCCTGAACCTTTAAAGCATCTTTCATTCCATCCTTCCACCCTCCTCCTTGGTTTCCTCTTTTCCTTCCTTCAACTTCTGACATGTACAACATTGAAATCATCCTTTGTTCACCCACCCGCTCTATATGTCCAATATGGTGATTTGTCACTATGGGCAGAAATACTTTAGTGATCCAATATTAACAGACAGCAAAAGTAGCTGGGAGATGATGCCCACACCATCATCTCTGTGATGAAAAAATGTGTATGACTGTGTACGATGTTTGGCTTTAAATATCTGCAAAACATGTCTGGGGTACAGCATTACCTTAATATCTCTGCCACATTGTTTCATCCAGGCTCAACTTAAAATTCTAATTCTGCCACAGGTAAAATGTAGGAAAAGAGCACGTGATACATACCTCCTGGACAAAGTGGGTGAGTCTGGAAACACAAAATTTGTTGCAGACAGCCAGTCATCCTGATGAGATATTTCTTTTCCTCCTTTTGGACTGGACCGCACCCGACGTAATACTTTGTTTCGTTTGAATGGTGAAACAGTCATTGCACTGAAAAATCATGGTAAGGCTTACTAAAAAACACTAAGAGGTCTTTTTTTTGAAACCAGAACTGATTCTTAAACACTAATGGGTGCTACAAATTCCTAGATACTGACTGGTGACATTCTTAATCTTGAAATGACTTGCACTCTCTCTTCTATGTACTGTATGTGGTCAAGTATTTCTACATTAACATCCTTCCATTTCCCAATCTTCACTGGGATGTAACATGCCAGGCAAAAGATGGTCTCACCATAGCATTAAATCATTCTTCTTAGATTGAGGAAGATCTCATATGACACCCATACAAATATGAAGAGTTTTTCAGGATATGGTTGAAGAAGTTTCTTCCAACTATTCAAATCCTGCAAGTTATGGAGAGACAGACCAGGGAGGTATATTTACAGTACTACCTGAATGGGCATTGGGAGGGTTAGTGACAGCTGCATAGTAGGCCATCACTTACGTAGTTAAGATGCATTCCTCTGACCCAGGTAGCTGTCTTTTCTTTCTGCCTTGACCACTCACATGTGGAATACAGGCATCCTTTCCACAAACATTCAATTTCTGTCACTAATAACATTTGACATCACTTAACCCACAACTCATTCTTCATAATTCTAGATTTTCCTGTGGTGAGCACTAAGTACTAGCCCTGCCTTTTGGCAAAATGGTAGGAGCAATACATAGAAGTAGAAGGTAGGAACATTTAGGAGACGACATCACACAAAAGTAATCAGTATGAACATTAGATATGAGCCTCTGCAAGCACTCAACTACAGTTGCCCTCTGCCAGTGGCTTGTAAAAGGCAATGCATAAAGGCTAAGATGCAGCAGTGGAGTTCACTAGTTATGGAGACCCTATTGCTATGGACACCCCTTTGAGGGAGTTCCAGGAGAGGACAGGCATCAGAGATACAGGTAAACAAATGCTTTTAAAGAAATCTTGCATTTTCTGCCTTATCAAAAACTCAAGGAAAAGATTTACGTGACAACCATTCACAGAGGATACTCAGTGCCAGATCAATTCAAAAGACACAATCAAGGAATGAGTGTTTCATATCAACTGATATCATGAAGATATATCTACAAAAGAGTTACATACAAACAACACAATAATCCTTTTTTATACTCATCTGCCATTCCCTTCCTTAATAAGAGGGCAACAGGAACTGAAAAATGGCTTCATTTGTCCAAATCCACTCTGAAACTCTCATTTATAATGCATCAAAATCAAAGTCTCCAACCACAGCCAAGCCCATATACAATTCCATGGTTTCCTAGCCACTTCAAATGCCCTAATTCAACCTCCTGATGTCATGTCAACCCTTTATACAAAAGAGCTTGTTTGTTCCATCCCACACATGCCTTGCACCTACCTCAATGCTCAGGCCACTACAATTAAAAGTCTTTTTCACCCCATCCTTCCATGTCACACCAATATGCTATACTAAACAAACACAGACAAACAAACCAGCACCGATGAAGATATATGTGATTCAAATATGAATAATTGATGGAATACATTTTACATATATATACAGTGCCTAAGAAATAAAAATACCCAAATCAAAACTGAACTTAAAAATGAATGTATACATTACACATGACAACTAGAGAATGGATAAGTGAATGTGGCCTTTCTTTGTTCCTGGCATTACCTTGTTAACGCAGGAAACACCGATCAAGTATGAAAAACTAACATAGCCCTCACAAATCTTACTTAACCATGGATAATGAAAAAATAGGCAAATAAGGATACTTAGAGGGATATGTGACCTTTAGAGCTGACAAAATAAGCAAAGTGGATAAGCAATATATGCCCACAACACACCTGATGCTAACCAGACAATGAAACCATCACAAAAGAAGAGTGAAACATCAATAATAAGCATTCCAACCATGTTCAATGTGATACTTAATAAACATTGAGGAAATACTGAGGAATTTCAACAAACCCCAAAACAACAGTAATGATATGCATTCAAATTCCTAAGGCTTGGGGTTATTCAGATGATCTCCATTACACCCAAAAGTTAAAGAATACTGAATATTAAATGGGTGCCAGATAATAGCAACATTCCTTCCAAATCACTACCACCTGTTGAACCCATGATCAATACATATGAATGCCTTCAATGCTCACTAAGACAATAGCAGATAAATCATTCTATTCCCCAACTAATTAAGTGAGGGCAACAGTTATTCAAAGACTTTTTGAAAAGATAAACAGAACAGATGGCACATCTTTTTTTTCACATGTTGCCCAGATGATGCAAGCAAATCACAGTCATTCTATCTTACACACACACATTTGTTCTTTCACTTCAATTTTCCTTTCTAGAGGCGGATTTTCAAGATTAATTACTCTATGTCTATTACCTGAACCTGCAGATGAGACAAAATATCAGGAAATCAGTGTCGTACAGTTTCAAATGAGCTTGCAGCATCAGCACATCAAAAGCATTCAAATGTCCCTGTGTCATTAGCAAATCACTAATTACACGATAATATGCGCCTGTAACATAAGCATATCAATAAATACACTACTAAATATGACTATCAAAAAAGAATTAACAAAAAACACGATCAAATGTGCCTGTATCATTTGCCTATAATCAAATATACGATTAAATGTGCCTGTATCACTACTCATATCGAACACATGACTGAAAGGACATCGGTTCTAGAGTACATTTTGGTCTTTTGCTAGGCTCTGAGAAGACAGAGCCCGGTGACTTGACAGGAAGACATATTAAGAATTAATGTGAAGGTGAATCAAACCCTTGGAGGGCGGGAGAACGTACGTTTATCTTTTTTTTTTTACCTCATACCCATATCTATCCACCTCCCAGACATGACAACTATATATGAGCTTATATGACATTATTTTGAGCATATGCATCACCGGGGGAAATCACTCAAAAGTGTCCCATCCATGTATATCAATTAAGATAAATAGCAAAACTTTTGTCAAGCCAACGTTGTCTGACCACAAACGTTCCCCCAACCCAGCCTTACCCGCCAATGTCCGGCACAGACCATACCTACGACCCGTCCATTCTCATATACCTAATACACTTGGGAAAACATGGAGTTAACTAGTTAAAGTTAAGAGAAAACAGTGAAAAAATGACTTACCAACAATGATTTTTGCACGATGTGCAAGAAAAGCACAGGCAACAGAGTACAGTAGTACTAGTAGTAGTGTCACATCAAACCGGCCAATAGGATTGAAGGACTAAATGTTCTCAGCCAATCACGTCCCTGCATCTCCTCCTCCTCTCCATCTTCAGCCAATCAGAGAAGTTTGATTTGTTTTGAATATGTTCAAGTTACAGACGCTAAGTTCGTATGCAATCATTTTTGGGAGAGTTCTGATTTAGTTTATATGAAAAATTCAATTAACAGATTATTTCTTATGTAAATGTATGTCTTGAGATCAAAATGGGGTTAAAATCATGGTTTGTTGACAAAGTCGGGGGGGAACTAAGTAGGGTGGCGGTGGTAGAGCGGTGTCGCGGCTCAGGTTTGAATCGGTAGCGCGCAGTGTCCGCTTGGCGATGAAATCGGGCAGGTTCGATGTTAGTGTATCCCTCGACTTACAAATATTTTTTTCCCTCCCCATCGGTACGTAAACTTTTATAGTGGTGATTTAAGCTCATAAAATAATAGTTAAAAGAGAGGCATTGTTGTGTGGTTGTAATTCACTTTTACTCTAGTTTTAAGTAAATGTCGGCGAAGTGACAGTTGGGATGTGAACGTCCTGCCAAAAGTAGTCTTAAAAATGTCTTAAGACAAATCGAACGATCCATTGAGTGTAGGATTTTATTCTCTGACTAGCGTGAATTATTTGGACCTTCTTGGATGGATTCACGAATTATTGAACGATCTGCGGTAAATACTCAGAGACAAAAAAATAATGGCATCATTGACACGAAAAAATTTGGTACTTTACCGCTATCATTTTGAATAAGTATTGGTCATTTATAACCCACTTATCGCGGGACAAACCCAGAGCAAGTGGTGTGTATGGAAAGTGAATAGTGATCATAAATAGCTTTTAAAAGTTCATAAGGTGTTGAAAACCCACCATAGTGACCTTAAAAGTATTTGGGGGTAATAATAACTTCTATACCTAGTCACCTTAGGGTTCATTTGTGACTATTTTCCCTCTAATTAATTCATGTCGCCTGAAAGCACATGGGGAGGATCATATGGCCGGGGTGGATGCATGTGTCGGGTGTGGTGAGGAAGTGTATGTGTAGGAGGGGGGGAAGTGCATTGGCATCATAACCTACGCAATCAGGCCGTGTACGACACCCGGCAAGTGTGGGGAGGCTGAAATGATTGACTATTCACCCATCCAGTCTACTGAAGGAAACTCCTGTCGAGAAATCTTCTTCCCAACAGCTGTGGTGAAGTGAGAGTAAATCATCCTCGAGTGGGATTGTTTTTCTTTTCCAGGGAATGAAAAAAAAAAGACATGTGGTTGTCTTCTGACGTGTCTGAGTAAATTCGGTCAGAGAATTTATTACGGCTTTTGCTTCAAGCTGTTCTTCGCTATTATATTCGGTTTAGAAAAACCACAAGGGACTTATAATAGTGCCGTTGTGGTGAGAAATATGAGTAACTATGCATTGCCGTGAACCTTTTTTTTTTTTCCTTGTTTTGGAAATCGAATCCGCTATGCGGTAAGTACTTCTGTATTGAAAGACAAAGCGTTAAACATAAGGAAATATTTTGCATTATTTTAGTAAGGTTAGAACACTTACGGGCCAGGTAGTAGTAGATGGCTCAACATTTTTGTGGTGTGATGGGGAAACCAAAGATTGAGGAATGTTTTACCATTAGGAGAATGTTCTATTTTCAGAATTTAAAACTTTTAGCGCCTTTATCAAATATTTAGGCAGTTAATTATTTTTTAGCGTGTAGTATTTAGGTAGTCAGATTCTTTTGTAACGTAATATATATATATATATATATATATATATATATATATATATATATATATATATTTTTTTTTTTTTTTTGTCGCTGTCTCCCGCGTTTGCGAGGTAGCGCAAGGAAACAGACGAAAGAAATGGCCCAACCCACCCCCATACACATGCCTTGATTCAATCCACTGACAGCACGTCAACCCCGGTATACCGCATCGCTCCAATTCACTCTATTCTTTGCCCTCCTTTCACCCTCCTGCATGTTTAGGCCCCGATCACACAAAATCTTTTTCACTCCATCTTTCCACCTCCAATTTGGTCTCCCTCTTCTCCTCGTTCCCTTCACCTCCGACACATATATCCTCTTGGTCAATCTTTCCTCACTCATTCTCTCCATGTGACCAAACCATTTCAAAACACCCTCTTCTGCTCTCTCAACCACGCTCTTTTTATTTCCACACATCTCTCTAACCCTTACGTTACTTACTCGATCAAACCACCTCACACCACACATTGTCCTCAAACATCTCATTTCCAGCACATCCATCCTCCTGCGCACAACTCTACCCATAGTCCACGCCTCGCAACCATACAACATTGTTGGAACCACTATTCCTTCAAACATACCCATTTTTGCTTTCCGAGATAATGTTCTCGACTTCCACACATTCTTCTAGGCTCCCAGAATTTTCACCCCCTCCCCCACCCTATGATCCACTTCCGCTGCCAGATCCACTCCCAGATATCTAAAACACTTCACTTCCTCCAGTTTTTCTCCATTCAAACTCACCTCCCAATTGAATTGACCCTCAACCCTACTGTACCTAATAACCTTGCTCTTATTCACATTTACTCTTAACTTTCTTCTTTCACACACTTTACCAAACTCAGTCACCAGCTTCTGCAGTTTCTCACATGAATCAGCCACCAGCGCTGTATCATCAGCGAACAACAACTGACACTTCCCAAGCTCTCTCATCCCCAACAGACTTCATACTTGCCCCTCTTTCCAAAACTCTTGCATTCACCTCCCTAACAACCCCATCCATAAACAAATTAAACAACCATGGAGACATCACACACCCCTGCCGCAAACCTACATTCACTGAGAACCAATCACTTTCCTCTCTTCCTACACGTACACATGCCTTACATCCTCGATAAAAACTTTTCACTGCTTCTAACAACTTGCCTCCCACACCATATGTTCTTAATACCTTCCACAGAGCATCTCTATCAACTCTATCATATGCCTTCTCCAGATCCATAAATGCTACATACAAATCCATTTGCTTTTCTAAGTATTTCTCACATACATTCTTCAAAGCAAGCATATATTTATCAATTGTTTTGCTTTGTCGCTGTCTCCCGCGTTAGCGAGGTAGCGCATGTATACACATTTATATACATACACGTCCACACACGCAAATATACATACCTATACATCTCAATGTACACATGTATAAACATACACATACATATACATATATACACACGTACATAATTCATACCGTCTGCCTTTATTTATTCCCATCGCCATCTCGCCACACATGGAATAACAACCCTCTCCCCCCTCATGTGTGCGAGGTAGCGCTAGGAAAAGACAACAAAGGCCCCATTCGTACACACTCATTCTCTAGCTGTCATGTAATGATGCACCGAAACCACAGCTCCCTCTCCACATCCAGGCCCCACACAACTTTCCATGGTTTACCCCAGACACTTCACATGCCCTGGTCTCCCGCGTTAGCGAGGAGCGCAAGGACACAAACGAAAGAATGGCCCAACCCACCCACATACACGTGTATATACATAAACGCCCACACACGCACTTATACATACCTATACATTCAACTTATACATATATACACAAGTACATATTCGTACATGTTGCCTTCATCCACTCTCGTCGCCACATGAAATGGCACCCCCTTCCCATCGCACGCGTGCGAGATAGCGCTAGGAAAAGACAACAAAGGCCACATTCAGTCTCTAGCTGTCATGTGTAATGCACCGAAACCACAGCTCCCTTTCCACATCCAAGCGCCACAAAACTTTCTATAGTTTATCCCAGACGCTTCACATGCCCAGGTTCAATCCATTGACCACCTCGACCCCGGTATACCACATCGTTCCAGTAAACTCCGTTCCATGCACGCCTTTCACGTGACCTGTATGTTCAGGCCCCGATCGCTCAAAATCTTTTTCACTCCATCCTTCCACCTCCAATTTGGTCTCCCACTTTTCGTTCCCTCCACCTCTGACACGTATATCCTCTTTATCAATCTTTCCTTACTCATTCTTTCCATGCGACCAAACCATTTCAATACACCCTCTTCTGATCTCTCAACCAGTCATTTTGTTACCACACATCTCTTACCCTTTCATAACTTACTCAATCAAACCCCCTCACACCACTTATTGTCCTCAAACATTCATTTCTGACACATCCACCCTCCTCCTCCTAACCTTATCCAAAGCCCGTGCCTCGCAACCATATAACATTGTGGAACCAGTAGTCCTTCAAACATACCTATTGTTGCTCTCCGAGATAACGTTTTCGCCTTACACATTCTTCAATGCTCCCAGAACCTTCGCCCCCTCCTCCACCCTGTGATTCATTTCCGCTTCCATGGTTCCATCCGCTGCTAAATCCACTCCCATATATATATATATATATATATATATATATATATATATATATATATAAAGTCTGTACGTATATGTATGTATACGTTGAAATGTATAGGTATGTATATGGGGGTTTATGTATATACATGCAGACTAGTGCCGATGTGGTAGCGTTATGCCTTTTAATGATTTTTTCTGTTTTATTTTTCCAAAAGAAGGAACAGAGGGGGCCAGGTGAGGATATTCCAAAAAAGGCCCAGTCCTCTGTTCCTAACGCTACCTCGCTAATGCGGGAAATGGCGAATAGTTTAAAAGAAAAGATATATATATATATATATATATATATATATATATATATATATATATATATATATATATATATATATATATATATATGTGTGTGTGTGTGTGTGTGTGTGTGTGAGTATTTTGAAGGTTTCTTGAATGTATTTGATGATAGTGGCAGTTATAGGGTGTTTTGGTCGAGGTGGTTTGCAAAGTGAGAGGGTTAGGGAGAATGATTTTGTAAACAGAGAAGAGGTAGTAAAAGCTTTGCGGAAGATGAAAGCCGGCAAGGCAGCGGGTTTGGATGGTATTGCAGTGGAATTCATTAAAAAAGGGGTGACTATTGTTGACTGGTTAGTAAGGTTATTTAATATATGTATGACTCATGGTGAGGTGCGTGAGGATTGGCGGAATGCTTGCATAGTGCCATTGTATAAAGGCAAAGGGGATAAGAGTGAGAGCTCAGATTACAGAGGTATGAGTTTGTTGAGTATCCCTGGGAAATTATATGGGAGGGTTTTATTGAGAGGGTGAAGGCATGTACAGAGCATCAGATTGGGGAAGAGCAGTGTGGTTTCAGAAGTGGTAGAGGATGTGTGGATCAGGTGTTTGCTTTGAAGAATGTATGTGAGAAATACTTAGAAAAGCAAATGGATTTGTATGTAGCATTTATGGATCTGGAGAAGGCATATGGTAGAGTTGATAGAGATGCTCTGTGGAAGGCAATAAGAATACATGGTGTGGGAGGCAAGTTGTTAGAAGCAGTGAAAAGTTTTTATTGAGGATGGAAGGCATGTGTACGTGTAGGAAGAGAGGAAAGTGATTGGTTCTCAGTGAATGTTGGTTTGCGGCAAGGGTTGTTTATTAGTTTATGGACGGAGTTGTTAGGGAGGTGAATGCAAGAGTTTTGGAGAGAGGGGCAAGTATGCGGTCTGTTGTGGATGAAAGAGCTTGGGAAGTGAGTCAGTTGTTCGCTGATGATACAGCGCTGGCGGCTGATTTGGGTGAGAAACTGCAGAAGCTGGTGACTGAGTTTGGTAAGATGTGTGAAAGAAGAAAGGTGAGAGTAAATGTGAATAAGAGCAAGGTTATTAGGTATAGTAGGGTTGAGGGGCAAGTTAATTTGGAGTTCAGTTTGAATTGAGAAAAACTGGAGGAAGTGAATTGTTTTAGATGTCTGGGAGTGGATTTAGCAACGGATGGATTCATGGAAGCAGAAGTGAATAATAGGGTGAGGGAGGGGGCGAAAGTTCTGGGAGCGTTGAAAAATGTGTGGAAGTCGATAACGTTATCTTGGAAAGCAAAAATGGGTGTGTTTGAAGGAATAGTAGTTCCAACAATGTTATATGGTTCAGAGGCGTGGGCTATAGATAGAGTTGTGCGGAGAAGGGTGGATGTGCTGGAAATGAGATGTTTGAGGACTGTGTGGTGTGAGGAGGTTTGATCGAGTAAGTAATGAAAGGGTAAGAGAGATGTGTGGTAATTAAGAGTGTGTGGTTGAGAGGGCAGAATAGAGTGTTTTGAAATGGTTTCGTCACATTGAGAGAATGAGTGAGGAAAAATTGACAGAGGATATATGTGTCAGAGTTGAAGGGAACGAGAAGTGGGAGACCAAATTGGAGGTGGAAAGATAAGGTGAAAAAGATTTTGAGTGATCGGGGCCTAAACATGCAGGAGGGTGAAAGGCGTGCAAGGAATAGAGTGAATTGGACCGATGTGGTATACCGGGGTCGACGTGCTGTCAATGGATTGAACCAGGGCATGTGAAGCGTCTGGGGTAAACCATGAAAAGTTTTGTGGGGCCTGGATGTCGAAAGGGAGCTGTGTTTACGGTGCATTATACATGACAGCTAGAGACTGAGTGTGAACGAATGTGGCCTTTGTTTTCCTAGCGCTACCTCGTGCACATGTGGGGGGGAGGGGACTCATTTTATGTGGCGAGGTGGCGACGGGAATGCATAACGGCTGACTATGAATTATGTATATATATATATATATATATATATATATATATATATATATATATATATATTTTTTTTTTTTTTTTTTTTTTTTTTTTTTTTACTTTGTCGCTGTCTCCCGCGTCTGCGAGGTAGCGCAAGGAAACAGACGAAAGAAATGGCCCAACCCCCCCCATACACATGTACATACACACGTCCACACACGCAAATATACATACCTACACAGCTTTCCATGGTTTACCCCGGACGCTTCACATGCCTTGATTCAATCCACTGACAGCACGTCAACCCCTGTATACCACATCGCTCCAATTCACTCTATTCCTTGCCCTCCTTTCACCCTCCTGCATGTTCAGGCCCCGATCACACAAAATCCTTTTCACTCCATCTTTCCACCTCCAATTTGGTCTCCCTCTTCTCCTCGTTCCCTCCACCTCCGACACATATATCCTCTTGGTCAATCTTTCCTCACTCATTCTCTCCATGTGCCCAAACCATTTCAAAACACCCTCTTCTGCTCTCTCAACCACGCTCTTTTTATTTCCACACATCTCTCTTACCCTTACGTTACTTACTCGATCAAACCACCTCACACCACACATTGTCCTCAAACATCTCATTTCCAGCACATCCATCCTCCTGCGCACAACTCTATCCATATCCCACGCCTCGCAACCATACAACATTGTTGGAACTACTATTCCTTCAAACATACCCATTTTTGCTTTCCGGGATAATGTTCTCGACTTCCACACATTTTTCAAGGCTCCCAAAATTTTCGCCCCCTCCCCCACCCTATGATCCACTTCCGCTTCCATGGTTCCATCCGCTGACAGATCCACTCCCAGATATCTAAAACACTTCACTTCCTCCAGTTTTTCTCCATTCAAACTCACCTCCCAATTGACTTGACCCTCAACCCTACTGTACCTAATAACCTTGCTCTTATTCACATTTACTCTTAACTTTCTTCTTCCACACACTTTACCAAACTCCGTCACCAGCTTCTGCAGTTTCTCACATGAATCCGCCACCAGCGCTGTATCATCAGCAAACAACAACTGACTCACTTCCCAAGCTCTCTCATCCCCAACAGACTTCATACTTGCCCCTCTTTCCAAGACTCTTGCATTTACCTCCCTAACAACCCCATCCATAAACAAATTAAACAACCATGGAGACATCACACACCCCTGCCGCAAACCTACATTCACTGAGAACCAATCACTTTCCTCTCTTCCTACACGTACACATGCCTTGCATCCTCGATAAAAACTTTTCACTGCTTCTAACAACTTGCCTCCCACACCATATATTCTTAATACCTTCCACAGAGCATCTCTATCAACTCTATCATATGCCTTCTCCAGATCCATAAATGCTACATACAAATCCATTTGCTTTTCTAAGTATTTCTCACATACATTCTTCAAAGCAAACACCTGATCCACACATCCTCTACCACTTCTGAAACCACATATATATATATATATATATATATATATATATATATATATATATATATATATATATATACATATGTGTGTTGAGATGTATAGGTATGTATATGGCGTCCTAGCTTCTCATCGTTGTATATCAACTGACAGTTATATTTCTCCTGTGTTTCTGTTATATTTCTCTCCTGTGTGTCCCGTGATGATGTGATTATTACACGAAAGTGCACTTGGGAACTTGACATGTTTCATTTTCCCCGTGGACTCTTAGGAATATACTTGGTCACGCGGAAAATTCTTTCCAATATTCATATATATATATATATTATCCCTGGGGATAGGGGAGAAAGAATTCTTCCCACGTATTCCCTGCGTGTCGTAGAAGGCGACTAAAAGGGGAGGGAGCGGGGGTTGGAAATCCTCCCCTCTCGTTTTTTAATTTTCCAAAAGAAGGAACAGAGAAGGGGGCCAGGTGAGGATATTTCTTCTATTGCTCAGTTCTCTGTTCTTGACGCTACCTCGCTAAAGTGGGAAATGGCGAATATGTATGAAAAAAATATGTATATATAGAATATATATATATTACTGTAAAAAAAATTGAAAACGTAAAACGTATTTGCCTTATCCTGATGTAGCATGATTGGAAAAAGGAATTCTAATGGAAATCTTTACGTGTCTCAGTATTGCCGAGGATATGTTCTCCCTCCGAACTGCTTGATCATTGTACCTCCTCACCCGTGTGTGTGTGTGTGTCAAGGCAGTGGGATGTTAGTAGCTGAAGTTTGTCGGGTTGCCACTGGACAGATGTCTCCCATTTGTACACCAAGTAAAACCTCTCAAAAGGAAACTTAAAAGCCTAATCTACTTACTATTTTTATAGTTCACTGGGGGACATGATTTAGAATTTCAAGCTGCTGCGTGGAATATATGAGAAGGATGGACGTGAGGGAATGTGTCAAGTGAAATGATCAGAGAATTACCAGGGAACACAGGAAGAACACAATCAAGAATGGAGCCATGTGAAACATTAGGAATTACGCTTCCAGCGATTGCATAAATGACTTATGGAAGGATTATTTCATTATGTGACTAGGGCTACTTCTCAAGAAACGTCCGAAAGAAGGAAACTTTAATAAGGCATGTAAGATACCTGAGCAAAATACAGTGAAAAATAATGTGTGATCGCCTTGACAATTGAAATCAGTGTGTGTGCTTAGGGTTGAATTCAGACTGACTTATCTCTTCCAGATCGACGTCTTTGAGAAAGTGACCCTTTTAGTTGTCTTCTGCATATAAGATCTATGATTGGTCACGCCGTTCATTTTGTAATTGTGTTTCTGACGCCATGTTCCTCACTGTAATCTTCAGCTTACTCTGCTGTTTGCACATTGCTTCAATATATATATATATATATATATATATATATATATATATATATATATATATATATATATATATACATTTAATGTATAGGTATGTATATGTGCGTGTGTGGACGTGTATGTAAATACATGTGTATGTGGGTGGGTTGGGCCATTCTTTCGTCCATTTCCTTGCGCTGCCTTGCTAACGCGGGAGACAGCGACACATATATCCTCTTTGTCAACTTTCTTCACTCATTCCCTCCTTGTGACCAAACCATTTCAACACACCCTGTTCTGCTCTCTCAACCACACACTTTTTATTACCACACCTCTCTCTTACCCTTTCATTACGTACTCGATCAAACCACCTCGCGTGTCGTAGAAGGCGACTAAAGGGGACGAGAGCGGGGGCACTAGAAACCCTACCCTCCTTGTATTTTAACTTTCTAAAAGGGGAAATATATATATATATATATATATATATATATATATATATATTATATAAAGTCCGTTTCATTTCCATTTTTGACCTCTTATTCAGATCATATTTTGCTGTTGTATTTGCCATCACATTTTTTTTCTATAACATTTTCTTCCACTCTGGAGTCTCATCTTTAATGGGCACATTGAAAATTTTGCTCTGCTCTTGGATATCGCAGCTTCCTTAAGCACAAATCGGGTAGCTTCTGTTTGGGTCACTGCACCTTGGGATTTATATTGTTCTTTCCATTAAGTATACGAAGGATATTGTTCTATCCATGAAGTATGTGAAGGGTAAGAGTGACATTACACTGCCGTCACTCTGCTGACATGAAGTCATCTATCCTTTGTGCGACCATAATAGAATGTATTGGTTTTTATTGACTTGTTAAAGTGATGGCCGAGTAGATTCTCCTTTACCCCAAGAGATATTTTTTTTTTTTTTTTTTTTTTTTTGTTAATCTGGTAATAATGTTATTTATTTTTCCATGTAGTCTCTGTTAACAGCCATAAAATAATGATTTTGCAAAATCCATCATACTCCTTTCCTTTCTAGAACGCTTCTAGATCTTCTCTCCAAGTTTCTTTCATAAATGTTACCAGTCTTTATCATTCGTCTGTTCTGAGCTTCTTTCTCTTTTATTTGGGATATCCCAGGCAATGAATCCCATTCTTTTGATCCGATCTACCCAAGGAGCTTCCCGTGGCGACAGCTTTAAACCGTTGGGTGGCGTTGCGTTTAAGGGTCACCAGGGGTCAAGCGCATGGGTTCGAATCCGCGATGAGGCATTCCATCCACACACATATACATTATATATATATATATATATATATATATATATATATATATATATATATATATATATATATATGAAGAATGTGTGGAAGCCGAGAACATTTATCTCGGAAAGCAAAAATGGGTAAGTTTGAGGGAATACTGGTTCCAACAATGTTGTATGGTTGCGAGGCGTGGACTATGGATAGAGTTGTGCGGAGGAGGGTGGATGTGTTGGAAATGAGATGTTTGAGGACAATATATATATATATATATATATATATATATATATATATATATATATATATATATATATATATATATTATAAAACGATTCGCCGTCTCCCGCGTTAGCGAGGTAGCGCAAGGAGACAGACGAAAGAATGGCCCAAGTCACCCACTTTTAGTTACTACACATCTCTCTTACCCTATTATTACTTACTCGATCAAACCACCTCACACCACAGATTGTCCTCAAACATTTCATTTCCAACACATCCACCATCCTCCGCACAACTCTATCCATAGTCCACGCCTCGCAACCATACAACATTGTTGGAACCAGTATTCCCTCAAACATACCCATTTTTGCTTTCCGAGATAATGTTCTCGACTTCCACACATTCTTCAAGGCTCCCAGGATTTTTGCCCCCTCCCCCACCCTATGATTCACTTCCGCTTCCATGGTTCCATCCGCTGCCAAATCCACTCCCAGATATCTAAAACACTTCACTTCCTCCAGGTTTTCTCCATTCAGACTTACCTCCCAATTGACTTGACCCTCAACCCTACTGCACCTAATAACTTTGCTCTTATTCACATTTACTCATAACTTTCTTCTTTCTCACACTTTACCAAAATCAGTCACCAACTTCTGCAGTTTCTCACATGAATCAGCGAACAACAAATGACTCACTTCCCAAGCTCTCTCATCCACAACAGACTGCATACTTGCCCCTCTTTCCAAAACTCTTGCATTCACCTCCCTAACAACCCCATCCATAAACAAATTAAACAACCATGGAGACATCACACACCCCTGCCGCAAACCTACATTTACTGAGAAACAATCACTTTCCTCTTTTCCTACACGTACACATCCCTACATCCTCGATAAAAACTTTTCACTGCTTCTAACGACTTGCCTCCCACACCATGTATTCTGAATACCTTCCACAGAGCATCTCTGTCAACTCTATCATATGCCTTCTGCAGATCCATAACTGCTACATACAAATCCATTTGCTTTTCTAAGTATTTCTCACATACATTCTTCAAAGCGAACACCTGATCCACACATCCTCTACCACTTCTGAAACCACACTGCTCTTCCCCAATCTGATGCTCTGTACATGCCTTCACCCTCTTAATCAATACCCTCCCATATAATTTACCAGGAATACTCAACAAACTTATACCTCTGTAATTTGAGCACTCACTCTTATCCCCTTTGCCTTTGTACAATGGCACTATGCACGCATTCCGCCAATCCTCAGGCACCTCACCATGAATCATACATACATTAAATAACCTTACCAACTAGTCAACAATACAGTCACCCCCTATTTTAATAAATTCCACTGCAATACCATCCAAACCCGCTGCCTTGCCGGCTTTCATCTTCCGCAAAGCTTTTACTACCTCTTCTCTGTTTTCAAATCATTTTCCCTAACCCTCTCACTTTGCACACCACCTCAACCAAAACACCCTATATCTGCCACTCTATCATCAAACACATTTAACAAACCTTCAAAATACTCACTCCATCTCCTTCTCACATCACCACTACTTGTTATCACCTCCCCATTAACCCCCTTCACTGAAGTTCCCATTTGTTCTCTTGTCTTATGCACTTTATTTACCTCCTTCCAAAACATCTTTTTATTCTCCTTAAAATTTAATGATGCTCATTCACCCCAACTCTCATTTGCCCTCTTTTTCACCTCTTGCACCTTTCTCTTGACCTCCTGCATCTTTCTTTTATACATCTCCCACTCATTTGCATTATTCCCCTGCAAAAATCGTCCAAATGCCTCTCTCTTCTCTTTTACTAATAATCTTACTTCTTCATCCCACCACTCACTACCCTTTCTAATCTGCCCACCTCCCACGCTTCTCATGCCACAAGCATCTTTTGCGCAAGCCATCACTGCTTCCCTAAATACATCCCATTCCTCCCCCACTCCCCTTACGTCCTTTGTTCTCACCTTTTTCCATTCTGTACTCAGTCTCTCCTGGTACTTCCTCACACAAGTCTCTTTCCCAAGCTCACTTACTCTCACCATTCTCTTCTCCCCAACATTCTCTCTTCTTTTCTGAAAACCTCTACAAATCTTCACCTTCGCCTCCACAAGATAATGATCAGACATCCCTCCAGTTGCACCTCTCAGCACATTGACATCCAAAAGTCTCTCTTTCGCACGCCTGTCCATTAACACGTAATCCAATAACGCTCTCTGGCCATCTCTCCTACTTACATAAGTATACTTATGTATATCTCGCTTTTTAAACCAGGTATTCCCAATCAACAGTCCTTTTTCAGCACATAAATCTACAAGCTCTTCACCATTTCCATTTACAACGTATACATATATATATACACACACAGACATATACATATATACACATGTACATAATTCATACTGTCTGCCCTTATTCATTCCCGTCGTCACCCTGCCACACATGAAATGACAACCCCCTCCCCCCTGCATGTGTGCGAGGTAGTGATAGGAAAAGACAACAAAGGCCTCATTCGTTCACACTCAGTCTCTAGCTGTCATGTGTAATGCACCGAAACCACAGCTCCGTTTCCACATCCAGGCCCCACAGAACTTTCCATGGTTTACCCCAGACGCTTCACATGCGCTGGTTCAATCCATTGACAGCATGTCGACCCCGGTATACCACATTGTTCCAATTCACTCTATTCCTTGCCCGCCTTTCACCCTCATGCATGTTCAGGCCCCAATCACTCAAAATCTTTTTCACTCCATCTTTCCACCTCCAATTTGGTCTCCCACTTCTTGTTCCCTCCACCTGTGACACATATATCCTCTTGGTCAGTTTTTCCTCACTCATTCTCTCCATGTGACCAAACCATTTCAAAACACCCTCCTCTGCTCTCTCAACCACTCTTTTTATTACCACACATCTCTCTTACCCTTTCATCACTTGCTTGATCAAACCACCTCACAGCACATATTGTCCTCAGACATCTCATTTCCAGCACATCCACTCTCCTCCGCACAACTCTATCTATAGCCCACACCTCGCAACCATATAACACTGTTGGAACCACTATTCCTTCGAACATACCCATTTTTGCCTTCCAAAATAACATTCTCAACTTCCACACATTTTTCAATGCTCCCAGAACTTTCGCCCCCTCCCTCACCCTATGATTCACTTCTGCTTCCATGGTTCCATCCGCTGCCAGATCCACTCCCAGATATCTAAAACACTTTACTTCCTCCAGCTTTTCTCCATTCAAACTTACCTCCCAGTTGACTTGTCCCTCACCCCTACTGTACCTAATAACCTTGCTTTTATTCACATTTACTCTCAGCTTTCTTCTTTCACACACTTTACCAAACTTAGTCACCTGCTTCTGCAGTTTCTCACCCAAATCAGCCATCAGCGCTGTATCATCAGCGAACAACAGCTGACTCACTTCCCAAGCTCTCTCATCCACAACAGACTGCATACTTGCCCCTCTTTCCAAAACTCTTGCATTCACCTCCCTAACAACCCCATCCATAAACAAATTAAACAACCATGGAGACATCACACACCCCTGTCGCAAACCAACATTCACTGAGAACCAATCACTTTCCTCTCTTCCTACACGTACACATGCCTTACATCCTTGATAAAAACTTTTCACTGCTTCTAACAACCTACCTCCCACACCATATATTCTTAATACCTTCCACAGAGCATCTCTATCAACTCTATCATATGCCTTCTCCAGATCCATAAATGCTACATACAAATCCATTTGCTTTTCTAAGTATTTCTCACATACATTCTTCAAAGCAAACACCTGATCCACACATCCTCTACCACTTATGAAACCACACTGCTCTTCCCCAGTCTGATGCTCTGTACATGCCTTCACCCTCTCAATCAATACCCTCCCATATAATTTACCAGGAATACTCAACAAACTTGTACCTCTGTAATTTAATACCTGTTATTTTGAGCACTCAGTCTTATCCCCTTTGCCTTTGTACAATGGCACTATGCAAGCTTTCCGCCAGTCCTCAGGCACCTCACCATGAGTTATACATACATTAAATTACCTTACCAACCCGTCAACAGTACAGTCACCCCCTTTTTTAATAAATTCCACTGCAGTACCATCCAAACCCGCTGCCTTGCCTGCTTTCATCTTCCACAAAGCTTTTACTACCTCTTTGTTTACGAAATCATTCTCCCTAACCCTCTCACTTTGCACACCACCTTGACCAGAACACCTTATATCTGCCACTCTATCATCAAACACATTCAACAAACCTTCAAAATACTCACTCCTATCTCCTTCTCACATCACCACTACTTGTTTTCACCTCCCCATTAACCCCCTTCAATGAAGTTCCCATTTGTTCCCTTGTCTTACGCACTTTATTTACCTCCTTCCGAAACATCTTTTTATTCTACCTAAAATTTAATGATACTCTCTCACCCCAACCCTCATTTGCCCTCTTTTTCACCTCTTGCACGTTTCTCTTCACCTCCTGTCTCTTTCTTTTATACATCTCCCAGTCATTTGTATTATTTTCCTGCAAAAATCATCCAAATGCCTCTCTCTTCTCTTTCACTAATAATCTTACTTCTTCATCCCACCACTTGCTACCCTCTCTGACCTGCCCACCTCCCATGCTTCTCATGCCACAAGCATCTTTTGCGCGAGCCATCACTGCTTCCCTAAATACATCCCATTCCTCCCCCACTCCCCTTACCTCCTTGGTTCTCACCTTTTTCCATTCTGTACTCAGTCTCTCCTGGTACTTCCTCACACAAGTCTCCTTCCCAAGCTCACTTACTCTCACCACTCTCTTCACCCCAACATTTTCTCTTCTTTTCTGAAAACTTCTACAAATCTTCACCTTTGCCTCCACAAATAATGATCAGACATCCCTCCAGTTGCCCCTCTCTTTTGCGCGCCTATCAGTTAACACATAATCCAATAACACTCTCTGGCCATCTCTCCTACTTACATACGTATACTTATGTATATCTTTTTTTTTTAAACCAGGTATTCCCAAGCACCAGTCCTTTTTCAGCACATAAATCTACAAGCTCTTCACCATTTCCATTTACAACACTGAACACCCCATGTACACCAATTAATCCCTCAACTGCCACATTACTCACCTTTGCATTCAAATCACCCATCACTATAACTCAGTCTTGTGCATCAAAACTAACACACTCACTCAGCTGCTCCCAAAACGCTGGCCTCTCATGATCTTTCTTCTCATGCCCAGGTGCATATGTGCCAATAATCACCCACCTCTCTCCATCCACTTTCAGTTTAACCCATATCAATCTAGAGTTTACTTTCTTACACTCTGTCACATACTCCCACCACTCCTGTTTCAGGGATAGTGCTACTCCTTCCCTTGCTCTTGTCGTCTCACTAACCTCTGACCTTATTCCCAAACTCCCAAGACATTCCCAAACCACTCTTCCCTTTTACCCTTGAGGTTCGTTTCACTCAGAGCCAAAACATCCAGGTTCCTTTCCTCAAACATACTACCTATCTCTCCTTTTTTCTCATCATAGTTACATCCACACACATTTAGACACCCCAATCTGAGCCTTCGAGGAGGATGAGCACTCCCCGCGTGACTCCGTCTTCTGTTTCCCCTTTTGGAAAGTTGAAATACAAGGAGGGGAGGGTTTCTAGCCCCCTGCTCTCATCCCCTTTAGTTGCCTTCTACGGCACGTGAGGAATGCATGGGAATAATTCTTTCTCCCCTATCCCTATGGATAATATATATATATATATTATATATGTATATTATTTATTTTTTTATTCTGCTTTGTTGCTGTCTCCCGCGTTAGCGAGGTAGCACAAGGAAACAGACGAAAGAATGGCCCAACCCACCCACATACGCATGTATATACATACATATCCACACAAGCACATATACATACCTATACATTTATATACATACATAGACAAATACATGTATACACATATACGTAATTCATACCGTCTGCCTTTATTCATTCCCATTGCCACCCTGCCACACATAAAAATAACCACCCCCTCCGCCCAAATGTGCACAAGGTAGCGCTAGGAAAAGACAACAAAGGCCACTTTCGTTCACATTCGGTCTCTAGCTGTCATGTAATAATGCACCGAAACCACAGCTCCCTTTCTACATTCAAGACCCACAAAACTTTCCATGGTTTACCCCAGACGCTTCACATGCCCTGGTTCAATCCATTGACAGCACGTCGACCCTGGTATACCACATCGTTCCAATTCACTCTATTCCTTGCATGCCTTTCACCCTCCTGCATGTTCAGGCCCTGTCCGCTCAAAATCTTTTTCACTCCATCTTTCCACCTCCGGTTTGGTCTCGCACTTCTCCTTCCCTCCACCTCTGACACATATATCCTCTTTGTCAATCTTTCCTCACTCATTGTCTCTTTGACCAAACCATTTCAAAACACCCTCTTCTGCTCTCTCAACCACGCTCTTTTTATTACCACACATATCTCTTACCATTTTATTACTTACTCGATCAAACCACCTCACACCACATATTGTCCTCAAACATCTCAATTCTAACACATCCACCCTCCTCTGCACAACTTTATCTATGGCGCACACCTTGCAACCATAGAACATTGCTTGTACCATTATGCCTTCAAACGTACCCATTCTTGCTTTCCAAGTTAATGTTCTCACCTTCCACACATTTTCAACGCTCCCAGATCTTTCGTCCCCTCCCCTACCCTGTGGCTAACTTCCGCTTCGATGGGTCCGTCCACTGATAAATCCACTCCCAGATATCTAAAACACTTCACTTCTTCCAGTTTTCTCCATTCAAACTTACCTCCCAATTGACTTGTCCCTCAACCCTATTGAACCTAATAACCTTGATCTTATTTACATTTACTCTCAGCTTTTTACTTTCACACACTTTACCAAACTCAGTCACCAGCTTCTGCAGTTTCTCACTCGAATCAGCCACCACCGCTGTATCATCAGCGAACAACAACTGACTCTCTTCCCAAGCATCTCATCCACAACAGACTGCATACTTGCCCCTCTCTCCAAAACTCTTGCATTCACCTCTCTAACAACCCCATTCATAAACAAATTAAACAACCATGGAGACATCATGCACCCCTGCTGCAAACCAACATTCACTGAGAACCAATCACTTTCCTCTCTTCATACTCGTACACATGCCTTACATCCTCGATAAATACTTTTCACTGCTTCTAGCAACTTACCTCCCACACGTTATATTTTTAATACTTTCCACAAAGCATCTCTGTCAACTCTATCATATGCCTTCACCAGAGCCATAAATGCTACATGTAAATCCGTTTCCTTTTCTAAGTATTTCTCACATCCTTCAAAGCAAACACCTGATCCGCACATTCTCTACCACTTCTGAAACCACTCTGCTCTTCCCCAGTCTGGTGCTCTGTACTTTCACCCTCTCAATCAGTACCCTCCCATATAATTTCCCAGGAATACTCAACAAACTTATACCTCTGTAATTGAGCACTCACCTTTATCCCCTTTGCCTTTGTATATATCATTGAAACCTCCAACAGCCAGGATCAAACCTGGGACCCCTGTGCAACAGGCGGGAGTGCTACCGTTAGGCTGTGATCACCCCTAATAGGGAAAGAACTTATTCGAATACTATTTACTTGAATACCCTTCGTCTCACGTTGGTGAGCAACGGGGTCTACACTGGTCATTTCCCATTAGGCTCACAAAGCCAGCAGATAGCATTTAACCGAACCTAACTGTACAATGCAGAGGTATATGAATACAAACTAAGTTCATGTGAACACACATTTTCATAGAACATACAAACCTCTTTTAGAAAGTTAGAATACAAGGAAGGGAGCTGTGATTTTGGTGCATTACATATGACAGCTAGAAACTGAGTGTGAACAAATGTGGCCTTTGTTGGCTTTTCCTAACGCTACCTCGCACGCATGCGGGGGGAGGGGGTTGTCATTTCATGTGTGGTGGGGTGGCCATTTCCAGCATTAACTAATTTTGCATTTTATTATTGTTAGTGTTGATATTATAGTATTTTTTTCCTCATTATTCAAATGCCTTAATTTTTTCAGGCATATGTTACTAATGTAAGCCAGTGTAATCATACACTCATAAATGATTCTCCCTTGGCCGGAGAAGAAGTTTGCATCCTAGAACACAAAGATATCATCACTGTAGCTGATCGACAGTTTCGATGGGAGTACCCATCGGAGTCCTTTCTCGCACTTTCAGCCAAAAGAGATAGGGTGACAAATTACAAGATACTGTCCCCCACAACCAAGTCACCAGTCAGCTTTCATAATGTAAACACTGGTTAGTGTTTTATAATATCATAGTTAGCAGTTTTATAGTATTGTTTAATAAATGTGATAATGGAGAAATTAGTGATTTATTAGTGTATGGGGAGAAAGTTTTTTCTTTGATTGGTTTTATGAATTGCATTGTTTGCAGGGTCTGTGGATAGAAAGCGTAAAACTGTTCAGTCAGATGCCCTCCTAGATATACATGAAGCTAAGAGGAAGAGAGTCTCTTTTGGGCCACAACTGAATCCTGAGCACTTTGATAAACAGCTACCTCCTGCCACACCAGTCAGCAAGGGCGAGAAGCCCAACACCCTGAGTTTAAGCCTTCCAGATAGTCCTTGTGTGAATGCTAATATAAGGAAGTCTTTACGAATGTCTCAAGCTCCGGTTGATATAGCCATCACAGAGGAGAGTGGAATAGACACGCCAACCAAAAGTTTGTTGCGGAGACGTAGTCCCACACCAGTGAAGCCATATATTGCTCGCAGTCTTGGACTTTTTACTCCTAAAGCATTTGATGCTGAATCTTGTAACAAAATTTCTACCGATGAATCTTTGAAACAGAAATTATCTAAGATACAAGAAAGTTCTGTGACAAACAGCCCTACACATGATGAACAAGTTGTAAATAATTACCCAAAAATGTCTCCTGAAAAGTCTCCAAGATTGTTATCTTCAGAATCCCAGGGACTCATAGAGTTGAATTCTCCCAAGTATCTAGAAGCATACATGGATTCACATCAAGTATCATTGACTTCCAAAAGCCTCAAGTCAAACTCACCAAGGAAGTTGCATAAAGTTATTGTAAAAAAAGCTAAATCTAAAACTCGCAGAAGTTCCACCAAATTTGAAAGTCCTATAAATATGGTAGGCTCCAGGAAATGCAAATCTGATGAAATGCAAATCTCCAGAACTGTAAGTAATGTTGTAACACCCAAAAATTCTCCCAGGAAGGTAGCAACCCCAAAATCTTCAGGGTATATTTCCACACTTGAAGTTTCCACTCAGAGAACAGAGTCACCCAGAGCTTTTGCAAAGACTATTTGTACACCCAAAACTACCCCAAAAAAGGTAGGGCCACTCAAAACTTCCCCAAAGAATATGGTAAAGTCTCTCAATTTTCCCTCAAAGAACTTAGCAACACCCACATCCCTAAGAAAGGTAAAAATGCCAGAAGTATATCTGAAGAAGCCTGTATCACCAAAAACTTCTCCGAATAAAGTGGCAGCACCTGGAACTCCAAAGGGAAAATCTCCCAAAACATCTCAGAAGCATGCAGGATCTAAAGCTATTCCCATGAAGGCATCTCCCAGAAGTGAAAAGAAACCATCTAAAGCTGCTCTTCAGAAAGTGTCTTCTCCTAAAGATGTTGTTAAGTGGGTAGCATCTTCTAGTGATACCCCTAATATTGCAGTTTCTAGGGTAGCTACTCCCAGGAAAGATGCATCACCCAAAATAACTGTTAAGAAAGCAGTTACACCCCAAGATGTTGCTTATTCTAAAGCTACTTCCAAGGAAACAAAACAAAGCAAATCTTCAGTGACATTAGTAGCATCACCCAGTTCTCCCAAAGAGATGATATCACCCAAGTCGCTCTTTGAGAAGACGGGATCACCTAAGTCACTTTCCAAGATCACATCACCCAAGTCACTTTCAAAGAAGATCACATCATCCAAGTCACTTTCAAAGAAGATGACTTCACCCAAGTCGCTGGACAAGAAGATCACGTCACCCAAGTCAGTGGCCAAGATCACATCATCCAAGGCACTGACCAAGAAGGTCGCTTCACCCAAGTCACTGACCAAGAAGGTCGCTTCACCCAAGTCACTGACCAATAGAATTGCATCACCCAGAAAGGTAGCATCACTTAGATCTCCTACCAAGGAGGTGCCATCACCTAGATCATCTCAAAAGACAGAACCATCACCTCGATCACCTCCCAAGAAGGTAGCTTCAACTAGAACTCCTCTCAAGAAGGTAACATCACTCAGATCACCTCCCAAGAAGGTAGCAACACCCAGGTCACCTTCTAAGAAGGCAGCATCACCCATATTGCCTTCCAAGAAGGTAACATCACCCAGGTCACCTCCCAAGAAAGTAACATCACCCAAATCACCTCCCAAGAAGGTAGCATCACCCATATTGCCTCCTAAGAAGGTTATGTTGTCTAGATCACCTCCCAAGAAGGTAACATCACCCAGATCACCTTCCAAGAAGGTAACATCACCCAGATCACCTCCCAAGAAGGTAACATCACCCAGATCACCTCACAAGAAGGTAACATCACCTAGATCACCTCACAAGAAGGTAACATCACCCAGATCACCTCCCAAGAAGGTAACATCACCCAGATCACCTCCCAAGAAAGTAACATCATATAGATCACCTCCCAAGAAGGTAGCATCACACAGATCACCTCACAAGAAGGTAACATCACCCAGATCACCTCCCAAGAAGGTAACATCACCCAGGTCACCTCCCAAGAAAGTAACATCACATAGATCACCTCCCAAGAAGGTAGCATCACCCAGATCACCTCCCAAGAAGACAGCATCACCCAGATCACCCACCATGAGGACAGCATCACCCAAATCACAACCCAAGAAGGTAGCATCACCCAAATCTCATCCCAAGAAGGTACCATCACCCAGATCACCTACCAAGAGGACAGTATCACCCAAGTCACCTCTCAGGAAGGTAGCATCATCCACATCACCTTCCAAGAAGGTACCATCTCCCAGATCACATACCAAGAGGACAGTATCACCCAAATCGCCTCTCAGGAAGGCAGCATCATCCAGATCACCTTCCAAGGTTTCATCACCCAGATCACTTTCCAAGAAGATAACATCACCCAAAATGCCTATTGCAAAAGTTTCTCCTAAAACTGATTTTAAGGCAGAATCACCCATATCTAAGTATGTCTCAGATGACATTACTTCTCCCAAGATCTCATCAACCAGATCACTTCTGAAGATGGCATCACCAAACACAGTTTCCAAGAAGTTAGCATCACCAAGATCACTTCCCAAGAAGTTAGCATCACCTAAATCTGCTCCACTGGATTTACTTTCCAAAAATGTTATGTCACCCAAATCATCTCCCCAGAAAATGGCATCTTACGAATTATCACCCACAAAGGCAGCAACACCCCAATCCTCTCCTAGGAAGGCACTCTCATCCCAAGCATCACGAAAGTCATCATCCCAAAAAGCAGCATCGTCCAAGTCATTTTCCAAAGAATCACCTTCAAAATCACCTTGGAACAAAGTAACTCTTCATTCTTTACAAAGAGAAATGTTAGCCCTTCTGAACGCTCCAAGTCAGGAGAAGAGAAAACGAAGCATGACGCCAAAGCTAAATGTGTCTAAGAGGATCAGAATGACTGTTACTACTCCAAAGACTGGTAAGTATACCCTTGCCTTACCTTTCTGCCTCTCCATAATCTTTGGGGCTCTTACATTGCATATGAAGTCATCTGCATCCAACATTTGGGGTCAGGTCAGGAAGTGTAGCGTCCTATTTTTGTCTTCGGTAAGCACAGAACATTGTCTTCAGTAAGGAAGTTGCATGGTGTTGAGCAGAGATCTTGTTATATTTTGAATCAGTGTTCGTAACATTGGAGAGATGAGTGGTGTCCAAAATGCAAATGAGTAACACACACATACCTGGGAAGTGTATTTTCAGATAGATTTATGTCTAGTGGATTGTAGTTTAAGACTGTGTTAGTGTTTGTCAGATCATTATGTTGTGCATTTGCTTTGTCACTTTGTGGAGGGAGAGGGGTATCTGTAGGAATAGGTGTCTGAAGTGTGAAACAGAGGTAAGATTTTATCAAAGGATGGTGATTGGTTATGAAGTGGTTTTGTTGGTCGAGGTCTGGTGCTGTTGCAAAGAATTGGGTACGAAACATGTTGAGAATAGATTGTATTGGAAGTGTTTTTGTATTTATGTGAATGTTTTTAATGTTAATGTTGTTAGGAAGCTGATGATTGTTCTTGATTCTCTGTTTTGTGTGGTTTCCAGCGGTGTTATACACTGGTTTTGTTATTTTGTGTATTTTTAATCATCTTTCTCTATTTTGTGCTTACATAACTTATCCACCTTATTTTGGGTGATGATTGTTCTTGATTCTCTGTTTTGTGTGGTTTCCATCAGTGTTATACACTGATGTTTTGTTATTTTGTTTATTTTTAATCAGCTTTCTCTATTTTGTGCTTACATAACTTATCCACCTTATTTTGGGTGATGATTGTTCTTGATTCTCAGTTTTGTGTGGTTTCCAGTTGTGTTATACACTGATGTTTTGTTATTTTGTGTATTTTTAATCAGCTTTCTCTATTTTGTGCTTACATAATTTATTATTTATTTTATTTATTTTTTTATTTTGCTTTGTCGCTGTCTCCCGCGTTAACGAGGTAGCGCAAGGAAATAGACGAAAGAATGGCCCAACCCACCCACATACACATGTATATACATACACGTCCACACACACAAATATACATACTTATACATCTCAATGTACACATATATATACACACACACAGACATATACATATATGCACATGTACATAATTCATACTGTCTGCCTTTATTTATTCCCATTGCCACCTCGCCACACATGGAATAACAACCCCCTCCCCCCTCATGTGTGCGAGATAGCACTAGGAAAAGACAACAAAGGCCCCATTCGTTCACACTCAGTCTCTAGCTGTGTCATGTAATAATGCACTGAAACCACAGCTCCCTTTCCACATCTAGGCCCCACAGAACTTTCCATGGTTTACCCCAGGCGCTTCACATTCCCTGGTTCAATCCATTGACAGCACGTCGACCCCGGTATACCACATCGTTCCAATTCACTCTGTTCCTTGCACGCCTTTCACCCTCCTGCATGTTCAGGCCCCGATCACTCAAAATCATTTTCACTCCATCTTTCCACCTCCAATTTGGTCTCCCACTTCTTCTTGTTCATCTTTCCACCTCCAATTTGGTCTCCCACTTCTTCTTGTTCCCTCTACCTCTGACACATATATCCTCTTGGTCAATCTTTCCTCACTCATTCTCTCCATGTGACCAAACCATTTCAAAACACCCTCTTCTGCTCTCTCAACCACACTCTTTTTATTTCCACACGTCTCTCTTACCCTTACATTTCTTACTCGATCAAACCACCTCACACCACATATTGTCCTCAAACATCTCATTTCCAGCACATCCACCCTGCTGGGCACAACTCTATCCATAATTTATCCACGTTATTTTGGGTGGAAACCCCCCCCCCTTTATCAGTCCTACACCTCCATAATTTTAACATCTATCTATCTATCTGTGTCTCTGATGTCCATTCTCTTTGGGATCTCCTTGAAGGGGATGATCATGGCAAAGGAGTCTCAAAGGAAGTGTGATAACCCATCCTCGTCATCCACTGATAGGGCTCTCTGGTCTTTAGCTAAGGGCATCTCTGACAACTGTCGTTCTACCTTTTCTTCACTTTTCTGATCTGACGGTACTGTAGCTGTCTCTCCCTTTGATAGAGCAACTCTCTTTGTTTCCTGTTCCTCTTCTAACTCCACCTTGGATGACTCAAAAATTCCTCCACCCTCTGTTGCTCCTCTTACTAAGCCTATGCCTCTTCCCGTAATCTCTTTTTGGTATGTCCAAAAAGCGCTTCTTTTTCTGAACACAAGCTAGGCTTATGGTCCAGATGGCATCCATCCCAGTGTACTGAAAGAATGTGCCTCTGAACTTGCCCCTGCACTTGCTTATGTCTGCCATTTCTGCTTAAAAATCGAAACTTTTCCTTCTCCTTGGAAACATGCATTGATACATCCCATCTCTAAGAAGGGTGACCATTCTGACCCCTCTAACTATCTTCTTATTGCTTTGACATCTACCATTTCTAAAGTCTTTGGATCCTTCCTAACTTCCATATCCTTAAACACCTTGAAAATCAGTCTTCTTTTTTATCATCAGTATGGCTTGTTATGCAATACAGACAGCGCTACTCCGAAGTTAAGAGATGAAATTAAACAGGGCGAAACAAATAATACGAAAGGAAATAATCATCTACAGGGCACAAGAAGTTACTTTAAACATAATCCAAGTAGTTTTCAAACTAAGAAATCTCTTCCTCTACACAAACACAATTTATAAGAATGAATGCCATTACTACTCTTTACACATGAGCAAAATATAGCCAACCTGAGTTAACACTTAAATAAAGGCAATGCAATACAATATAGTGGCTACAAATTATGGGCAACAGAAAATTTATCCCTGGGGATAAGGGAGAAAGAATGCTTCCCACGTATTCCGTGTGTGTCATAAAAGGCGACTAAAAGAGGAGGGAATGGAGGCCGGAAATCCTTCTCTCTTGTCTTCAATTTTCCAAAGGAAGGAACAGAGAAGGGGGCCAAGTGAGGATATTCCCTCAAAGGCTCAGTCCTCTGTTTTTAACACAAGAAATGGTGAATAGTATTAAAAAAAATACACTACTCACTGGGACTGTCAATCTGAAAGAATCAACAATACAGCACCTTTCTGTTCTGATTGGTTGGCGAATGAGATACTGACACCACCCAGACAGTCCTACATCTCGACTGTGATTGGTTAGAAATTGAGAACAAGAAATGTGAGTAATGCTGCTGCCAGTTGAGAGGTGACTGATGTCACCTGGGCAAGCTCACATTTCAGCTTTGATTGGCTAGAGATCCCCTACCGACCACCACTCCGATCAGTTCTGACGTAAATGAGATGCTGACGTCACAGTCAAGACATGATTGATGCATGGTCACTTAGCTGCCACACCACTGATGTCAAACTGCACACCCTCCCTGCTAGCTCTCAAGACTAAACTGTGGACATGAGCATGTTTCACAGTACTGTGTCTACAATATAATACAACCCAATACTCACAGAACAACACAGTTTCAAAACAGGCTTCCTTAAGGCTAGATCCACTGGTGATATTCTTTCCTGTCATACTAATGTATCATCCCTGAAGGATTTTGGGGAGTCATGTGAAGTTGCCCTTGCTTTTGACAGGTTGTGGCACTGAGGTCTCACTTCTAAGCTCCCTTCTTTTAGCTTCCCTCCATCACTGCTCCTTCATATCTAGCTTCTTCTCCGGGTGATCTATCTCAGGTTGTTGATGGGTCAGCCTCCCCCTTTTTCTCCATTAACAGTGTTATATCTCAAGGTTCTGTCATGTCTCCTACACTTTTTCTCCTTTTTTATAAAAGTTTCCTCTCCACAAATAATCCATGTTCTCATATGCTGACGAATCAACACTGCATTAATCCACATTCTTCAGGTTTGCTCCCTCTTCTCTCACTTGATCTGCATCTCGTCTTGACATAGCTTCCTCATTCTTTGTAGCTAGATTTTCTTGCAATGAGCGCTGTACGCTAGCCCAGCCTTTTCGCAAAATGGCAGGAACATTTCATACAAATAGTGGGTAGGAACATTTGGTAGAAGTAGAGCGTAGGAGCATTAGGTAGTAGTAATCAGTAGGTACATTAGGTAGGAGTCCTTGCAAACACTGCATTAGAGTTGCCCTCGGCCAGTGGCCTGTTAAGGATGAGGCACTAAAGGATAAAAAGCGGCACTGGAGTTCATTAGTTATGAAGATTCTATTGCCATGGCCACCCCCTTGAGGGAGTTCCAGATGGGGACAGGCATCACAGATGTAAATTGATAGATAACTAGAACATCCAGCTTACCATTTATTTTCAGTATACGTTTGATCATTAAATCTTCTGACACAGTATTTTACTCAAACTAATATTTACTAACAGAGCATGCCTGTTAGTAAATTACAAGATTCAAAAAATCATTGAAATTATGCTCACCCAGTTTGAAAAAAAATTCTAGGATGTGGATTCGAGCTGTGGTTTCAGTGCATTGCTCATGACAGCTCAATTATGGATGTGAGCAGATGTGGCCTTTCTTAGTTTGTTTCTTAGTGTTACCTTGCTCATGCAGGGGGCAGTGATTGGGTGTGGGAGAGGAAAAGACTGAATTTATCAGTTTTCTTTTCTTTCATGTATTTGTGCTGTTTCTGTGTGGCACTGGCGTTGAGATGGATGATGGCGTATATGTATGTATGTAAGTAAGTCGTACGCTGATGATACAGTGCTGGTGGCTAATTCGTGTGAGAAACTGCAGAAGCTGGTGACTGAGTTTGGTAAAGTGTGTGAAAGAAGAAAGCTGAGAGTAAATGTGAATAAGAGCAAGGTTATTAGGTACAGTAGGTTTGAGGGACTAGTCATTTGGGAGGTAAGTTTGAATGGAAAAAACTGGAGGAAGTGAAGTGTTTTAGATATCTGGGAGTGGATTTGGCAGCGGATGGAACCATGGAAGCGGAAGTGAATCATACGGTGGGGCAGGGGGCGAAAGTTCAGGGAGCGTTGAAGAATGTGTGGAAGTCGAGAACATTATCTCGGAAAGCAAAAATGGGTATTTTTGAAGGAATAGTGGTTCCAAGAATGTTATATGGTTGCAAGGCGTGGGCTATGGATAGAGTTGTGCAGAGGAGGGTGGATGTGCTGGATATGAGATGTTTGAGGACAATATGTGGTGTGAGGTGGTTTGAGTGTGGTGTGAGGTGGTTTGAGTAGGAAGAGAGGAAAGTGATTGGTTCTCAGTTAATGTAGGTTTGCGGCAGGGGTGTGTGATGTCTCCATGGTTTTTTTAATTTGTTTATGGATGGGGTTGTTAGGGAGGTGAATGCAAGAGTTTTGGAAAGAGGTGCAAGTATGCAGTCAGTTGTGGATGAGAGAGCTTGGGAAGTGAGTCAGTTGTTGTTCGCTGATGATACAGCGCTGGTGGCTGATTCACGTGAGAAACTGCAGAAGCTGGTGACTGAGTTTGGTAAAGTGTGTGAAAGAAGAAAGTTAAGAGTAAATGTGAATAAGAGCAAGGTTATTAGGTACAGTAGGGTTGAGGATCAAGTCAATTGGGAGGTAAGTTTGAATGGAGAAAAACTGGAGGAAGTAAAGTGTTTCAGATATCTGGGAGTGGATCTGGCAGCGGATATAACCATGGAAGTGGAAGTGAATCATAGAATGGGGGAGGGGTCGAAAATCCTGGGAGCCTTGAAGAATGTGTGGAAGTCGAGAACATTATCTCGGAAAGCAAAAATGGGTATGTTTGAAGGAATAGTAGTTTCAACAATGTTGTATGGTTGCGAGGCGTAGGCTATGGATAGAGTTGTGCGCAGGAGGGTGGAGGTGCTGGAAATGAGATGTTTGAGGACAATGTGTGGTGTGAGGTGGTTTGATCGAGTAAGTAACGTAAGGGTAAGAGAGATGTGTGGAAATAAAAAGAGCGTGGTTGAGAGAGCAGAAGAGGGTGTTTTGAAATGGTTTGGGCACATGGAGAGAATGAGTGAGGAAAGATTGACCAAGAGGATATATGTGTCGGAGGTGGAGGGAACGAGGAGAAGTGGGAGACCAAATTGGAGGTGGAAAGATGGTGTGAAAAAGATTTTGTGTGATCGGGGCCTGAACATGCAGGAGGGTGAAAGGAGGGCAAGGAATAGAGTGAATTGGATCGATGTGGTATACCGGGGTTGACGTGCCTGTCAGTGGATTGAATCAGGGCATGTGAAGCGTCTGGGGTAAACCATGGAAAGCTGTGTAGGTATGTATATTTGCGTGTGTGGACGTATGTATATACATGTGTACGGGGGTGGGTTGGTCCATTTCTTTCGTCTGTTTCCTTGCGTTTTCCAAAAGAAGGAACAGAGGGGGCCAGGTGAGGATATTCCAAAAAAGGCCCAGTCCTCTGTTCTTAACGCTACCTCGCTAACGCAGGAAATGGCGAATAGTTTTTTTTTTTTTTAATTTTCCAAAAGAAGGAACAGAGAAGGGGGCCAGGTGAGGATGTTCCCTCAGAGGCCCAGTCCTCTGTTCTTAACACTACCTTGCTGATGCGGGAAATGGCGAATAGTTTGAAAAAAAAAATATATATATATATATATATATATATATATATATATATATATATATATATATATATATATATATATATATATATTGGAAAGCATCACAATTTTGCGCGTGATCAAGACATTCCTATGAGTCCACAGGGAAAATGAAACACGAAAAGTTCCCAAGTGCACTTTTGTGTAATAATCACATCATCAGGGGAGACACAAGAGAGGAATATAACAGTCAGTTGATATACATCAAAGAGACGAAGCTAGGACGCCATTTGGTAAACATGTGATTGTCCAAAACATACAACGAGCGTTCATAAACTTATCATTTTATAAATCTTATCAACAATAAAGTTATCTAATTTGTACAGACCATCACTAATATTAAGATTATAATTCTTTGTGTATTTAATAATAGAAGATTCAATGATATTGCTCTTGGTAATAGAGTTAGAGTTAACAACTGAGATGGCGTTACTCCAGTCAATACAATGATCATAGTTTTTAACATGATTAAACAAAGCATTTGATTCTTGTCCCGTTCTTATACTATATTTATGTTGCTTAAGTCTAACAGAAAGATCCTTACCAGTCTGGCTAGTTTCCTTATTAAGCCCTTTAATGGGTAAGGTATCAAATTCTAATATCATGAACAATGTCAACAAGCTAAACAATATCAATATTAATTTTGATTTCAAACTAGTTAGCTTTGATGTTTCCTCACTTTTCACTAAAGTTCCAGTTGATGACCTTTTAGAATATTTATTTGATGTCTTATATTCAATTACCTGTTTCAAAGTCTAATTTCATTGAACTGATAAAATTGTGTATAAAAGACTGTGTATTTCAATTTAATTGAGATTATTATGCTCAGAAATTTGGTATGGCAATGGGTAACCCTCTTTCACCTGTTAAGTAATCTTTATATGGAATTTTTTGAAACAAAATTACTAAAGGATATCTTACCTTCTAATGCAATTTGGTTTAGGTATGTAGATGATGTTCTTTGTGTTTGGCCAACAAATGAAGATTTACAAATATTTTTCCCCTTAACAATTTAGTACCTTCTATCAAATTTACTGTAGAAAATGAAAGTAATGGTATGTTACCATTTTTAGATTACATGATCCATAGACAAGGAAACAAGTTTAAGTTTAGCATATACAGAAAACCCACCAATGTATGCTCATATATCCATTATTACTCATATCAACATGACAGAGTTAAATTATCATCATTTCAATCTATGTTCCTAAGGGCCTTACGTATTTGCAGTCCAGAGTTTATTGATGATGAGTTTGAGAAGATATATTCTATTGGATCTAAGTTAAAGTACCCTAGATCTTTCATTGATAAATCCCTTAAGTTAGCAAAGAAATCATTTCATAGAGTTGAGCCCAAACCTCCCATTGACACCAAGAATCTTTTAGTTCTCCCTTTTAATAATAATTTCACTTTAATTCCCATGTTGCTTACATCCTTTAATGTAAATGTTGCCTTTAGCAACAATAATACCGTAAAGAATATCTTAATCAGGAATTCACCAGAAAATTCTCTTGGTTGCATCTATAAAGTTCCTTGTGGAAACTGTGATAAATTTTATGTTGGTCAGACTGGTAAGGATCTTTCTGTTAGACTTAAGCAACATAAATATAGTATAAGAACGGGACAAGAATCGAATGCTTTGTTTAATCATGTTAAAAACTATGATCATTGTATTGACTGGAGTAACGCCATCTCAGTTGTTAACTCTAACTCTATTACCAAGAGCAATATATTCCTCTCTTGTGTCTCCCCTGATGATGTAATTATTACACAAAAGTGCACTTGGGAACTTTTCATGTTTCATTTTCCCTGTGGACTCATAGGAATATATATATATATATATATATATATATATATATATATATATATATATATATATATATATATATATATATATATATATATATATATATATATATATATATATATATATATATATAATATATATTTTTTTTTTTTTTTTTTTTTTATACTTTGTCGCTGTCTCCCGCGTTTGCGAGGTAGCGCAAGGAAACAGACGAAAGAAATGGCCCAACCCCCCCCATACACATGTATATACATACGTCCACACACGCAAATATACATACCTACACAGCTTTCCATGGTTTACCCCGGACGCTTCACATGCCCTGGTTCAATCCACTGACAGCACGTCAACCCCTGTATACCACATCACTCCAATTCGCTCTATTTCTTGCCCTCCTTTCACCCTCCTGCATGTTCAGGCCCCGATCACACAAAATCTTTTTCACTCCATCTTTCCACCTCCAATTTGGTCTCCCTCTTCTCCTTGTTCCCTCCACCTCCGACACATATATCCTCTTGGTCAATCTTTCCTCACTCATCCTCTCCATATGCCCAAACCACTTCAAAACACCCTCTTCTGCTCTCTCAACCACGCTCTTTTTATTTCCACACATCTCTCTTACCCTTACGTTACTCA
Source organism: Panulirus ornatus (assembly GCF_036320965.1). Taxonomy (NCBI): domain Eukaryota; kingdom Metazoa; phylum Arthropoda; class Malacostraca; order Decapoda; family Palinuridae; genus Panulirus; species Panulirus ornatus. The sequence goes on along the minus strand of NC_092267.1, from coordinate 4,174,486 downwards.
CTCGATCAAACCCCCTCACACCACACATTGTCCTCAAACATCTCATTTCCAGCACATCCATCCTCCTGCGCACAACTCTATCCATAGCCCACGCCTCGCAACCATACAACATTGTTGTAACCACTATTCCTTCAAACATACCCATTTTTGCTTTCCGAGATAATGTTCTCGACTTCCACACATTCTTCAAGGCCCCCAGAATTTTTGCCCCCTCCCCCACCCTATGATCCACTTCCGCTTCCATGGTTCCATCCGCTGCCAGATCCACTCCCAGATATCTAAAACACTTCACTTCCTCCAGTTTTTCTCCATTCAAACTCACCTCCCAATTGACTTGACCCTCAACCCTACTGTACCTAATAACCTTGCTCTTATTCACATTTACTCTTAACTTTCTTCTTCCACACACTTTACCAAACTCAGTCACCAGCTTCTGCAGTTTCTCACATGAATCAGCCACCAGCGCTGTATCATCAGCGAACAACAACTGACTCACTTCCCAAGCTCTCTCATCCCCAACAGACTTCATACTTGCCCCTCTTTCCAAAACTCTTGCATTTACCTCCCTAACAACCCCATCCATAAACAAATTAAACAACCATGGAGACATCACACACCCCTGCCGCAAACCTACATTCACTGAGAACCAATCACTTTCCTCTCTTCCTACACGTACACATGCCTTACATCCTCGATAAAAACTTTTCACTGCTTCTAACAACTTTCCTCCCACACCATATATTCTTAATACCTTCCACAGAGCATATATATATATATATATATATGATTTGGTAAACAGAGAAGAGGTAGTGAAAGCTTTGCGGAAGATGAAAGCCGGCAAGGCAGCAGGTTTGGATGGTATTGCAGTGGAATTTATTAAAAAAGGGGGTGACTGTATTGTTGACTGGTTGGTAAGGTTATTTAATGTATGTATGACTCATGGTGAGGTGCCTGAGGATTGGCGGAATGCGTGCATAGTGCCATTGTACAAAGGCAAAGGGGATAAGAATGAGTGCTCAAATTACAGAGGTATAAGTTTGTTGAGTATTCCTGGTAAATTATATGGGAGGGTATTGATTGAGAGGGTGAAGGCATGTACAGAGCATCAGATTGGGGAAGAGCAGTGTGGTTTCAGAAGTGGTAGAGGATGTGTGGATCAGGTGTTTGCTTTGAAGAATGTATGTGAGAAATACTTAGAAAAGCAAATGGATTTGTATGGAGCATTTATGGATCTGGAGAAGGCATATGATAGAGTTGATAGAGATGCTCTGTGGAAGGTATTAAGAATATATGGTGTGGGAGGAAAGTTGTTAGAAGCAGTGAAAAGTTTTTATCGAGGATGTAAGGCATGTGTACGTGTAGGAAGAGAGGAAAGTGATTGGTTCTCAGTGAATGTAGGTTTGCGGCAGGGGCGTGTGATGTCTCCATGGTTGTTTAATTTGTTTATGGATGGGGTTGTTAGGGAGGTAAATGCAAGAGTTTTGGAAAGAGGGGCAAGTATGAAGTCTGTTGGGGATGAGAGAGCTTGGGAAGTGAGTCAGTTGTTGTTTGCTGATGATACAGCACTGGTGGCTGATTCATGTGAGAAACTGCAGAAGCTGGTGACTGAGTTTGGTAAAGTGTGTGGAAGAAGAAAGTTAAGAGTAAATGTGAATAAGAGCAAGGTTAATAGGTACAGTAGGGTTGAGGGTCAAGTCAATTGGGAGGTGAGTTTGAATGGAGAAAAACTGGAGGAAGTGAAGTGTTTTAGATATCTGGGAGTGGATCTGTCAGCGGATGGAACCATGGAAGCGGAAGTGGATCATAGGGTGGGGGAGGGGGCGAAAATTGTGGGGGCCTTGAAGAATGTGTGGAAGTCGAGAACATTATCTCGGAAAGCAAAAATGGGTATGTTTGAAGGAATAGTGGTTCCGACAATGTTGTATGGTTGCGAGGCGTGGGCTATGGATAGAGTTGTGCGCAGGAGGATGGATGTGCTGGAAATGAGATGTTTGAGGACAATGTGTGGTGTGAGGTGGTTTGATCGAGTAAGTAACGTAAGGGTAAGAGAGATGTGTGGAAATAAAAAGAGCGTGGTTGAGAGAGCAGAGGAGGGTGTTTTGAAATGGTTTGGGCACATGGAGAGAATGAGTGAGGAAAGATTGACCAAGAGGATATATGTGTCGGAGGTGGAGGGAACGAGGAGAAGAGGGAGACCAAATTGGAGGTGGAAAGATGGAGTGAAAAAGATTTTGTGTGATCGGGGCCTGAACATGCAGGAGGGTGAAAGGAGGGCAAGGAATAGAGTGAATTGGAGCGATGTGGTATACAGGGGTTGACGTGCTGTCAGTGGACTGAATCAAGGCATGTGAAGCGTCTGGGGTAAACCATGGAAAGCTGTGTAGGTATGTATATTTGCGTGTGTGGACGTGTGTATGGGGGGGGGCCATTTCTTTCGTCTGTTTCCTTGCGCTACCTCGCAAACGCGGGAGACAGCGACAAAGTATAAAAAAAAAAATATATATATATATATATATTTCTTTTCAACTATTCGCCATTTCCCGCATTAGCGAGGTAGCGTTAAGAACAGAGGACTGGGCCTTTTTTGGAATATCCTCACCTGGCCCCCTGTGTTCCTTCTTTTGGAAAATTAAAAAAAAAACGAGAGGGGAGGATTTCCAGCCCCCCGCTCCCTCCCCTTTTAGTCGCCTTCTACGACACGCAGGGAATACGTGGGAAGTATTCTTTCTCCCCTATCCCCAGGGAAAATATTTTTTTTTTTTTTTTTTTTTTTTTTTTTTTTTTTTTTTTTTTTCTGTCTCCCGCGTTTGCGAGGTAGCGCAAGGAAACAGACGAAAGAAATGGCCCAACCCACCCCCATACACATGTATATACATACGTCCACACGCAAATATACATACCTACACAGCTTTCCATGGTTTACCCCAGACGCTTCACATGCCCTGATTCAATCCACTGACAGCACGTCAACCCCGGTATACCACATCGCTCCAATTCACTCTATTCCTTGCCCTCCTTTCACCCTCCTGCATGTTCAGGCCCCGATCACACAAAATCTTTTTCACTCCATCTTTCCACCTCCAATTTGGTCTCCTTCTTCTCCTCGTTCCCTCCACCTCCGACACATATATCCTCTTGGTCAATCTTTCCTCACTCATTCTCTCCATGTGCCCAAACCATTTCAAAACACCCTCTTCTGCTCTCTCAACCACGCTCTTTTTATTTCCACACATCTCTCTTACCCTTACGTTACTTACTCGATCAAACCACCTCACACCACACATTGTCCTCAAACATCTCATTTCCAGCACATCCATCCTCCTGCGCACAATTTTATCCATAGCTCACGCCTCGCAACCATACAACATTGTTGGAACCACTATTCCTTCAAACATACCCATTTTTGCTTTCCGAGACAATGTTCTCGACTTCCACACATTCTTCAAGGCTCCCAGAATTTTCGCCCCCTCCCCCACCCTATGATCCACTTCCGCTTCCATGGTTCCATCCGCTGCCAGATCCATTCCCAGATATCTAAAACACTTCACTTCCTCCAGTTTTTCTCCATTCAAACTCACCTCCCAATTGACTTGACCCTCAACCCTACTGTACCTAATAACCTTGCTCTTATTCACATTTACTCTTAACTTTCTTCTTTCACACACTTTACCAAACTCAGTCACCAGCTTCTGCAGTTTCTCACATGAATCAGCCACCAGCGCTGTATCATCAGCAAACAACAACTGACTCACTTCCCAAGCTCTCTCATCCCCAACAGACTTCATACTTGCCCCTCTTTCCAAAACTCTTGCATTCACCTCCCTGACAACCCCATCCATAAACAAATTAAACAACCATGGAGACATCACACACCCCTGCCGCAAACCTACATTCACTGAGAACCAATCACTTTCCTCTCTTCCTACACGTACACATGCCTTACATCCTCGATAAAAACTTTTCACTGCTTCTAACAACTTGCCTCCCACACCATATATTCTTAATACCTTCCACAGAGCATCTCTATCAACTCTATCATATGCCTTCTCCAGATCCATAAATGCTCCATACAAATCCATTTGCTTTTCTAAGTATTTCTCACATACATTCTTCAAAGCAAACACCTGATCCACACATCCTCTACCACTTCTGAAACCACACTGCTCTTCCTCAATCTGATGCTCTGTACATGCCTTCACCCTCTCAATCAATACCCTCCCATATAATTGCCCAGGAATACTCAGCAAACGTATACCTCTGTAATTTGAGCACTCACTCTTATCCCCTTTGCCTTTGTACAGTGGCACTATGCAAGCATTCCGCCAATCCTCAGGCACCTCACCATGAATCATACATACATTGAATAACCTTACCAACCAGTCAACAATACAGTCACCCCCTTTTTTAATAAATTCCACTGCAATACCATCCAAACCTGCTGCCTTGCCGGCTTTCATCTTCCTCAAAGCTTTTACTACCCCTTCTCTATTTACCAAATCATTTTCCCTAACCCTCTCACTTTGTACACCACCTCGACCAAAACTCCCTATATCTGCCACTCTATCATCAAGCACATTCAACGAACCTTCAAAACACTCAATCCATCTCCTTCTCACATCACCTCTACTTGTTATCACCTCCCCATTAGCCCCCTTCACTGAAGTCCCCATTTGTTCCCTTGTCTTACGCACTTTATTTACCTCCTTCCAAAACATCTTTTTATTCTCCCTAAAATTTAATGATACTCTCTCACCCCAACTCTCATTTGCCCTCTTTTTCACCTCTTGCACCTTTCTCTTGACCTCCTGCCTCTTTCCTTTATACATCTCCCAGTCATTTGCATTATTTCCCTGCAAAACTCGTCCAAATGCCTCTCTCTTCTCTTTCACTGATAATCTTACTTCTTCATCCCACCTCTCACTACCCTTTCTAATCTGTCCACCTCCCACTTCTCCTCGTTCTCTCCAACTCTGACACATATATTCTCTCGGTCAATCTTTCCTCACTCATTCTCTCCATGTTAGCAAACCATTTCAAAACACCCTCTTCAGCTCTCTCAACCACACTCTTTTTATTACCACACATCTCTCTTACCCTATAATTATTTACTCGATCAAACCACCTCACAGCACATGTTGTCCTCAAACATCTCATTTCCAGCACATCCACCTTCCTCCGCACAACTCTATCCATAGCCCACGCCTCGCAACCATATAACATTGTTGGAACCACTATTCCATCAAACATACCCATTTTTGCTTTCCGAGATGATGTTCTCGACTTCCACACATTCTTCAAGGCTCCCAGGATTTTCGCCCCCTCCCCCACCCTATGATTCACTTCCACTTCCATGGTTCCATCCGCTGCCAAATCCACTCCCAGATATCTAAAACACTTCATCCTCCAGTTTTTCTCCATTCAAACTTACCTCCCAGTTGACTTGTCCCTCAACCTTACTTTACCTAATAACTTTGCTCTTATTCACATGTATCTCAGCTTTCTTTCATACACTTTACCAAACTCAGTCACCAGCTTCTGCAGTTTCTCACACCAATCAGCCACCAGTGCTGTATCATCAGCGAACAACAACTGACTCGCTTCCCAAGCTCTTTCATCGACAACAGATTGCATACTTGCCTGTCTTTCCAAAACTCTTGCATTCACCTACCTAACAACCCCATCCATAAACAAATTAAACAGCCATGGAGACATCGCACACCCCTGCTGCAAACCTACATTCACTGAGAACCAGTCGCTTTCCTCTCTTTCTACACGTACACATGCCTTACATTCTCGATAAAAACTTTTTACTGCTTCTAACAACTTGCCTCCCACACCATATTTTCTTAATACCTTCCACAGAGCATCTGTGTCAACTCTATCATATGCCTTCTCCAGATCCATAAATGCTACATACAAATTCATTTGCTTTTCTAAGTATTTCTCACATACATTCTTCAAAGCGAACACCTGATCCACACATCTTCTACCACTTCTGATTCCACACTTCTCTTCTGCAATCTGATGCTCTGTACATGCCTTCACCCTCTCAGTCAATACCCTCCCATATAATTTGCCAGGAATACTCAGCAAACGTATACCTCTGTAATTTGAGCACTCACTTTTATCCCCTTTGCCTTTGTACAATGACACTATGCAAGCATTCCGCCAATCTTCAGGCACCTCACCAGAGTCATACATACATTAAATAACCTTACCAACCAGTCAACAGTACAGTCACCCCCTTTTTTAATAAATTCCACTGCAATACCATCCAAACCTGCTGCCTTGCCGGCTTTAACCTTCTGCAAAGCTTTTACCACCTCTTCTCTGTTTACCAAATCATTTTCCCTAACCCTCTCACTTTGCACACCACCTCGACCAAAACACCCTATATCTGCCACTCTATCATCAAACACATTCAACAAACCTTCAAAATACTCCACCTTCTCACATCACCAGTACTTGTTATCACCTCCCCATTAGCCCCCTTCACTGAAGTTCCCATTTCTTCCCTTGTCTTACGCACTTTATTTACCTCCTTCCAAAACATCTTTTTATTCTCCCTAAAAATTTAATGATACTCTCTCACCTCAACTTTCATCTACCCTCTTTTTCACGTCTTGCACCTTTCTCTTGACCTCCTGCCTCTTTCTTTTATACATCTCCCACTCATTTGCATTATTTCCCTGCAGAAGTCGTCCAAATGCCTCTCTCTTCTCTTTCACTAATACTCTCACTTCTTCATCCCATCACTCACTTCCCTTTCTAATCTGCCCACCTCCCATGCTTCTCATGCCACAAGCATCTTTTGCACAAGCCATCACTGCTTCCCTAAATACATCCCATTCCTCCCCCACTCCCCTTACGTCCTTTGTTCTCACCTTTTTCCATTCTGTACTCAGTCTCTCCTGGTACTTCCTCACAGAAGTCTCCTTCCCAAGCTCACTTACTCTCACTACTCTTTTCACCCCAACATTCTCTCTTCTTTTCTGAAAACCCCCACAAATCTTCACCTTCACCTCCAGAAGATAATGATTAGACATCCCTCCAGTTGCACCTCTCAGCACATTAACATCCAGAAGTCTCTTTTGTGCGCCTATGAATTAACACATATTCCAATAACGCTCTCTGGCCATCTCTCCTACTTACATACGTTTACTTATGTATATCTCTCTTTTTAAACCAGGTATTCCCAATCACCAGTCCTTTTTCAGCACATAAATCTACAAGCTCTTCACCATTTCCATTTACAACACTGACCACCCTATGTACACCAATTATTCCCTCAACTGCCACATTACTCACCTTTGCATTCAAATCACCCATCACTATAACCCGGTCTCGTGCATCAAAACTACTAACACACTCACTCAGCTGCTCCTAAAACACTTGCCTCTCATGATCTTTCTTCTCATTCCCAGGTGCATATGCACCAATAATGACCCATCTCTCTCCATCCACTTTCAGTTTTACCCATATCAGTCTAGAGTTTACTTTCTTACACTCTATCACATACTCCCACCATTTCTGTTTCAGGAGTTGTGCTACTCCTTCTCTTGCTCTTGTCCTCTCACTAACCCCTGACTTTACTCCCAAGACATTCCCAAACCACTCTTCCCCTTTACCCTTGAGCTTCGTTTCACTCAGAGCCAAAACATCGATGTTCCTTTCCTCAAACATACTACCTATCTCTTCTTTTTTCTCAACTTGGTTACATCCACACACATTTAGACACCCCAATCTGAGCCTTCGAGGAGGATGAGCACTCCTCGCGTGACATATAGGAGGGTGAAATACGTGTAAGGAATAGAGTGAATTGGAACGATGTGGCATATTGGGGTCGACATGCTGTCAATGGATTGAACCAGGGCATGTGAAGCATCTGGGGTAAACCATGGAAAGTTCTGTGGGGCCTGGATGTAGAAAGGGAGCTGTGGTTTCAGTGCATTATTACATGACAGCTAGAGACTGAGTGTGAATGAATGTGGCATTTGTTGTTTTTTCCTAGTGCTACCTCGCACACATGAGGGGGAGGGGGTTGTTATTTCATGTGTGGCAATGGGAATTAATAAAGGCAGACAGTATGAATTATGTACATGTGTATATATGTATGTCTCTGTGTGTATATATATGTATACGTTGAGATATATAGGTATGTATATTTGCGTGTGTGGACATGTATGTATATACATGCGTATGTGGGTGGGTTGGGCCATTATTTCGTCTGTTTCCTTGCGCTACCTTGCTAACGCGGGAGACAGCGACAAAGCAAAATGAATAAATAAATAGATATAAATATATATATATATATATATGTATGTGAGCAGATGTGGCCTTTCTTCAACTGTTTCATGGCTTTATCTGGTAGATATAGGAAACAGCTAAAGGTATGAAAATAAATTTACTGAAGAAAATTCTCCAAAAAAAAAAGTACTATAATTTTGCATTTTAGGAGCACTGGAATTCAACACATATGGAAACTGTTTTGCCGTAGTCACCCCTTTGAGGTTGTTCCCAAATGGAATGTGTATCAAAGATATTGATACATAGATTGTTTGGGAGAGTATTAAGTTGATTTGGTAGGGCCCTGTGGCACAGGTGCTCCTCATTTATGGAAGTATTCATTGATTATGTGTATTTTTTGGGTGTCTGTTCTTCTACATGCACCTTAATACAACACACAACTTGTTTTCTTCCTCCTTGATTTTACATATCCTATATGTATTTCCTTTTTTTTTTTTTTCATCATGTTATATATTATTAAGAAAAAAATTGCATATTTGCATTTCATACACAAAACATGTAATCAGGAATGAAATTCAAAAAACAAAACCTTATTTACATGAATGAGAACAGAAGAAAATAACCTTTTTTTTTTAATCAAAATATATAAACGTTCATTCAAGACAGTCAGTTATCATAAATCTGACTCCATTAGTTGCCATTTAAATCAGGATTTCTGCCTTGATTATGAAGGTACACATTTATTGATGCATTATGGAGGACTGTGATGGCAGTGTTGTTAGGGTGCCAGTGACATTTACAGACAATTTAAATGAAATTAGAAACCACTTAATCTCATATAAGGCATGCTGCAGTCACTTGAATGGTCTCATATATTGTATGGTACAGTTTAAGGCGTAATATCCAAATACATGATGAGACCTCTGTCTTGAAATTCTGTGAATGAGAGCTGGTCCTGTGGGATTTGGGATTGTAGACACTGAGGTTATGTTAGTAGATTTGTCCAGAAGTGTCACCTTAATTTTACATTAAGAAAATATTGAAGAAGGCTTGTTGTGTGCTAACAAATATAACAATAGCATTCAAGTTCATACAGTAGGGAAAAGTCTATTTAGGATTGACCAGTCCAGTAAATAACATGTTTTTTGTAAACTTGGAATTCACCTCTTAATTAATAAAAATACAGTAGTACTGATAGTCTTTTATGCGCCTAATATAAACAAAAATACTATGAATCTTTTTGCCTACTTAGGATTGGCCAGTCCAGTAAATAATATGTTTTCCCAAACTAGGAATGGTTGCTGTAGTTCATAAGTCGTTAGAAAGAAGTGACTTTTAACATGTACTTTTTAAAATATGGGGGGATATTACTATTATTTGCACCTATGTGAAGGCTAGAATTGTCAATGAATCATGGGAAGGGTTTCACATGAACACACAAATGACATCTGTCCAACCTGTGAGGTGTCAAAAAACAGAAGCAAACCAATGTTATAGGAAATGTTATGATGGAAAGATCACATCATTATTTCTTTTATTTAGGGTGTTCTATCTATTTATCTATAGATCTCTGATGTCCATTAGAGGTGCTGCATGCTTGAAAAGTGCATTGCCTTGACCTTTGTGTTGTGATATAACTTATTTTACAGGGCGCAAAAAAACACCAGCAAAATTATCAGGGAAGACTCCAAAGAAGTCATGGGCAGATGTGCTAAAAGGTGGTCTTATTACCCGTGGCATGCCACCATGTAACACCCAGGATAGTAAAAAGGCGAAGAGAATGAAAGCTGCTTCTGCAACGCGGGAACTGAAACTTCTCAAGAAACATTTGTCTGTGGTGAGTTATATATTCCTAGACCTCGCCATAAGTTCTCTTGAAAGGGTGCAATTACCAACATGTAGTTCTCTTTTAGGGTTATATTCCATGTAATTACCAACTGCTTACAGCCATGAAAAACTACCACCACCCCTTTCATGCTGGTGTATCATGCATTGCCGATTCCAAGTGGATATTATTACTAGTAGTAGTAATTAGTCATTTTAATTGTATTAATTAGTTTTATCCTGGGAATAAGGGAGAAAGAATACATTGCACATATTTCCTGCGTGTCATAGAAGGCGACTAAAAGGGGAGGGAGTGGGGGCTGGAAATCCTCCCCTCTCATTTTTAAATTTTCAGAAGAAGGAACAAAGAAGGGGCCAAGTGAGGATATACCCTCTAAGGCTCAGTCCTCTGTTCTTAATGCTACCTCGCTAATGTGGGATATGGCAAATATTTATGAAAAAATTTATTAGTTGTAGTAGTATTTACTCATAATTGCATATTTTATGATAAGGAAACCCCTCTGTTTCTATGATTATGAGGCTCCTGTAGCACTCAGGAAGGTAGTCATAGCCATAGGTCATAAAGTGCTGTGATTGTGCATCTTTGTGCTGAGACTGCAGAGCAGTTTAGTAGTAAATGCTTTGTTTCTTCTATATGCTAGTTGCATTGTGGGCATAAAGGGTCTTGGGATAAGTTGAAATAGCATTTATAATGTGATGGGTGACGTCCAGAGCATAGATGGGAGATTATAACTCTTGGGTGGATGACAGGTGGGTTGGATTGAAAAATGAGTTGGGAGGTCATTTGTATAGTACTTTTTGTGTTGTTGCATAGTGTATGTGTTTTGTCAGGGTTATATTTGGTGGGGGTGGGGGGTAATCTTTGAGTAAAGGTTACTGAAGTGTGAAGCAGGGGTGAGCATATTATAAGGGCAAATGAGAGTTAGGGTGAGAGAGTATCATTAAATTTTAGGGAGAATAAAAAAATGTTTTGGAAGGAGGTAAATAAAGTGCATAAGACATGGGAACATCAGTGAAGGGGGCAAATAGGGAGGTGATAACAAGTAGTGGTGATGTGAGAAGGAGATAGAGTGAGTATTTTGAAGGTTTGTTGAATATTTTTGATGATAGAGTGGCAGATATAGGGTGTTTTGGTCAAGGTGGTGTGCAAGTGAGAGGGTTAGGGAGAATGATTTGGTAAACAGAGAAGAGGTAGTAAAAGCCTTGCGGAAGATGAAAGCCGGCAAGGCAGCGGGCTTGGATGGTATTGCAGTGGAATTTATTAATAAAGGGGGTGACTGTATTGTGGACTGGTTGGTAAGGTTATTTAATGTATGTATGACTCATGGTGAGGTGCCTGAGGATTGGCGGAATGCGTGCATAGTGCCATTGTACAAAGGCAAAGGGGATAAGAGTGAGTGCTCAAATTACAGAGGTATAAGTTTGTTGAGTATTCCTGGTAAATTATATGGGAGGGTATTGATTGAGAGGGTGAAGGCATGTACAGAGCATCAGATTGGGGAAGAGCAGTGTGGTTTCAGAAGTGGTAGAGGATGTGTGGATCAGGTGTTTGCTTTGAAGAATGTATGTGAGAAATACTTAGAAAAGCAAATGGATTTGTATGTAGCATTTATGGATCTGGAGAAGGCATATGATAGAGTTGATAGAGATGCTCTGTGGAAGGTATTAAGAATATATGGTGTGGGAGGAAAGTTGTTAGAAGCAGTGAAAAGTTTTTATCGAGGATGTAAGGCATGTGTACGTGTAGGAAGAGAGGAAAGTGATTGGTTCTCAGTGAATGTAGGTTTGCGGCAGGGGTGTGTGATGTCTCCATGGTTGTTTAATTTGTTTATGGATGGGGTTGTTAGGGAGGTAAATGCAAGAGTTTTGGAAAGAGGGGCAAGTATGAAGTCTGTTGGGGATGAGAGAGCTTGGGAAGTGAGTCAGTTGTTGTTCGCTGATGATACAGCGCTGGTGGCTGATTCATGTGAGAAACTATAGAAGCTGGTGACTGAGTTTGGAAAAGTGTGTGGAAGAAGAAAGTTAAGAGTAAATGTGAATAAGAGCAAGGTTATTAGGTACAGTAGGGTTGAGGGTCAAGTCAATTGGGAGGTGAGTTTGAATGGAGAAAAACTGGAGGATGTGAAGTGTTTTAGATATCTGGGAGTGGATCTGGCAGCGGATGGAACCATGGAAGCGGAAGTGGATCATAGGGTGGGGGAGGGGGCAAAAATCCTGGGGGCCTTGAAGAATGTGTGGAAGTCGAGAACATTATCTCGGAAAGGAAAAATGGTTATGTTTGAAGGAATAGTGGTTCCAACAATGTTGTATGGTTGCGAGGCGTGGGCTATGGATAGAGTTGTGCGCAGGAGGATGGATGTGCTGGAAATGAGATGTTTGAGGACAATGTGTGGTGTGAGGTGGTTTGATCGAGTGAGTAACGTAAGGGTAAGAGAGATGTATGGAAATAAAAAGAGCGTGGTTGAGAGAGCAGAAGAGGGTGTTTTGAAGTGGTTTGGGCACATGGAGAGAATGAGTGAGGAAAGATTGACCAAGAGGATATATGTGTCGGAGGTGGAGGGAACAAGGAGAAGAGGGAGACCAAGTTGGAGGTGGAAAGATGGAGTGAAAAAGATTTTGTGTGATCGGGGCCTGAACATGCAGGAGGGTGAAAGGAGGGCAAGGAATAGAGTGAATTGGAGCGATGTGGTATACCGGGGTTGACGTGCTGTCAGTGGATTGAAGCAAGGCATGTGAAGCATCTGGGGTAAACCATGGAAAGCTGTGTAGGTATGTATATTTTGTGTGTGTGGACGTATGTATATACATGTGTATGGGGGGGGGGGTTTGGCCATTTCTTTCGTCTGTTTCCTTGCGCTAACTCGCAAACGCGGGAGACAGTGACAAAGTATAATGAAAAAAAAAAATAATAATATATATATATATATATATATATATATATTATCCCTGGGGATAGGGGAGAAAGAATACTTCCCACGTATTCCCTGCGTGTCGTAGAAGGCGACTAAAAGGGGAGGGAGCGGGGGGCTGGAAATCCTCCCCTCTCACTTTTTTTTTTAATTTTCCAAAAGAGGGAACAGAGAAGGGGCCCAGGTGAGGATATTCCCTCAAGGGCCCAGTCCTCTGTTCTCAACGCTACCTCGCTAATGCGGGAAATGGCGAATAGTATGAAAGAAAGAATATATATATATATATATATATATATATATATTTTTTTTTTTTTTTTTTTTTTTATACTTTGTCGCTGTCTCCCGCGTTTGCGAGGTATATATATATATATATATATTTTTTTTTTTTTTTTTTTTTTTTTTTTTTTTTTTTTTTTTTTTTTTTTATACTTTGTCGCTGTCTCCCGCGTTTGCGAGGTAGCGCAAGGAAACAGACGAAAGAAATGGCCCAACCCCCCCCCCCCCCATACACATGTACATACACACGTCCACACACGCAAATATACATACCTACACAGCTTTCCATGGTTTACCCCAGACGCTTCACATGCCTTGATTCAATCCACTGACAGCACGTCAACCCCTGTATACCACATGACTCCAATTTACTCTATTCCTTGCCCTCCTTTCACCCTCCTGCATGTTCAGGCCCCGATCACACAAAATCTTTTTCACTCCATCTTTCCACCTCCAATTTGGTCTCCCTCTTCTCCTCGTTCCCTCCACCTCCGACACATATATCCTCTTGGTCAATCTCTCCTCACTCATTCTCTCCATGTGCCCAAACCATTTCAAAACACCCTCTTCTGCTCTCTCAACCACGCTCTTTTTATTTCCACACATCACTCTTACCCTTACGTTACTTACTCGATCAAACCACCTCACACCACACATTGTCCTCAAACATCTCATTTCCAGCACATCCATCCTCCTGCGCACATCTCTATCCATAGCCCACGCCTCGCAACCATACAACATTGTTGGAACCACTATTCCCTCAAACATACCCATTTTCGCTTTCCGAGATAATGTTCTCGACTTCCACACATTTTTCAAGGCTCCCAAAATTTTCGCCCCCTCCCCCACCCTATGATCCACTTCCGCTTCCATGGTTCCATCCGCTGACAGATCCACTCCCAGATATCTAAAACACTTCACTTCCTCCAGTTTTTCTCCATTCAAACTCACCTCCCAATTGACTTGACCCTCACCCCTACTGTACCTAATAACCTTGCTCTTATTCACATTTACTCTCAACTTTATATATATATATATATATATATATATATATATATATATATATATATATATATATATATATATATATATATATATATATATTCTTTCTTCTTTCTTTCAAACTATTCGCCATTTCCCGCATTAGCAAGGTACCGTTTAAGAACTGAGGACTGGGCCTCAGAGGGAATATCCTCACCTGGCCTCGTTCTCTGTTCCTTCTTTTGGAAAATTAGAAGAAAAAAAACCGAGGGGAGGATTTCCAGCCCACCGCTCCCTCCCCATTCATTCGCCTTCTACGACATGCAGGGAATACGTGGGAAGCATTCTTTCTCCCCTATCCCCAGGGATATATATATATATTCCTTGCACGCCTTTCACCCTCCTGCATGTTCAGGCTCTGATCACTCAAAATCTTTTTCACTCCATCTTTCCACCTCCAATTTGGTCTCCCACTTCTCCTCGTTCCCTCCACCTCTGACACATATGTCCTCTTTGTCAGTCTTTCCTCACCCATTCTCTACATGTGACCAAACCATTTCAAAACACCCTCTTCTGCTGCCTCAACCACACTCTTTTTATTACCACACATCTCTCGTACCCTTTCATTACTTACTCGATCAAACCACCTCACACCACATGTTGTCCTCAAACATCTCATTTCCAGCACATCCACCCTCCTCTTCACGACTCTATCTATAGCCCCGCCTTGTAACCATTTAACACTGTTGGAACCACTATTCCTTCAAACATACCCATTTTTTCTTTCCAAGATAATGTTCTCGATTTCCACACATTCTTCAACGCTCCCAGAACTTTCACCCCCCTCCCCCACCCTATGATTCACTTCCACTCCCATGGTTCGATCCGCTGCCAAATCTACTCCCAGATATATAAAACACTTCACTTCCTTCAGTTTTTCTCCATTCAAACTTACCTCCCAGTCGACTTGTCCCTCAACCCTACTGTACCTAATAACCTTTCTCTTATTCACATTTACTCTCAGCTTTCTTCTTTCACGCACTTTACCAAACTCAGTCACCAGCTTCTAAAGTTTCTCACCCGAATCAGCCACCAGCGCTGTATCATCAGCGAACAACAACTGACTCACTTCCCAAGCTCTCTTATCCACAACAGACTGCATACTTGCCCCCCCTTTCCAAAACTCTTACATTCACCTCCCTAACAACCCCATCCATAAACAAATTAAACAACCATGGAGACATCACGCACCCTTGCCGCAAACCAACATTCACTGAGAACCAATCACTTTCCTTTCTTCCCACACGTACACATGTCTTACATCCTTGACAAAAACTTTTCACTTCTACCAACTTGCCTCCCACACCATATATTCTTAATACCTTCCACAGAGCATCTCTATCAACTCTATCATATGCCTTCTCCAGATCCATAAATGCTACATACAAATCCATTTGCTTTTCTAAGTATTTCTCACATACATTCTTCAAAGCAAACACCTGATCCACACATCCTCTATCACTTCTGGAACCACATTGCTCTTCCCCAATCTGATGCTCTGTACAAGCCTTCATCCTCTCAATCAATACCCTCCCTTATAATTTCCCGGGAATACTGAACAAACTTACACCTCTGTAATTTGAGCACTTACTTTAATCGCCTTTGCCTTTGTACAATGGCACTTTGCAAGTATTCCGCCAATCCTCAGGCACCTCACCATGAGTCATACATACATTAAAGAACCTTACTAACCAGTCAACATACAGTCACCCCTTTTTTAATAAATTCCACTGCAATACCATCCAAACCTGCTGCCTTGCTGGCTTTCATCTTCCATAAAGCTTTCACTACCTCTTCTCTGTTTACCAAATCATTTTCTCTAACCCTCTCACTTTGCACACCACCTCGACCAAAACACCCTATATTTGTCACTCTGTCATCAAACATTCAACAAACCTTCAAAATACTCCCTCCATTTCCTTCTCACATCACCACTACTTGTTATCACCTCCCCATTTGCGCCCTTCACTGATGTTCCCATTTGTTCCCTTGTTTTACGCTTTTTATTTACCTCCTTCCAAAATATCTTTTTATTCTAAAATTCAATGATACTCTCTCGCCCCAACTCTCATTTGCCCTCTTTTTCACCTCTTGCACCTTTCTCTTGACCTCCTACCTCTTTCTTTTATACATCTCCCAGTCATTTGCATTATTTCCCTGCAAAAATCGTCCAAATGCCTCTCTCTTCTCTTTCACTAATAATCTTACTTCTTCATCCCACCACTCACTACCCTTTCTAATCTGCCCACCTCCCACGCTTCTCATGCCACAAGCATCTTTTGCGCAAGCCATCACTGCTTCCCTAAATACATCCCATTCCTCCTCCACTCCCCTTACGTCCTTTGTTCTCACCTTTTTCTATTCTGTACTCAGTCTCTCCTGGTACTCCTCACACAAGTCTCCTTCCCAAGCTCACTTACTCTCACCACTCTCTTCACCTCAACATTATCTCTTCTCTTCTGAAAACCTCTACAAATCTTCACCTTTGCCTCCACAAGATAATGATTAGACATCCCTCCAGTGTCATCTCTCAGCACATTAACATCCAAAAGTTTCTCTTTCGCGCGCCTATCAATTAACATGTAATCCAATACAGCTCTCTGGCCGTTTCTCCTACTTACATATGTTTCTTTTTTCTTTCAAACTATTCGCCATTTTCCGCATTAGCGAGGTAGCGTTAAGAACAGAGGACTGGGCCTTTGAGGGAATATCCTCACCTGGCCCCCTTCTCTGTTCCTTCTTTTGGAAAATAAAAAAAAAACAAGAGGGGAGGATTTCCAGCCCCCCTCTCCCTTCCCTTTTAGTCGCCTTCTGTGACACGGAGGGAATACATGGGAAGTATTCTTTCTCCCCTATCCCCAGGGATAACTTACATATGTATACTTATGTATATCTCTCTTTTTAAACCAGGTATTCCCAATCACCAGTCCTTTTTCAGCACATAAATCTACAAGCTCTTCACCATTTCCATTTACAACACTGAACACCCCATCTACACCAATTATTCCCTCAACTGCCACATTACCCACCTTTGCATTCAAATCACCCATCACTATAACCCGGTCTCGTGCATCAAAACTACTAACACACTCACTCATCTGTTCCCAAAACACTTTCCTCTCATAACCTTTCTTCTCATGCCCAGGTGCATATGCACCAATAATCTCCCATCTCTCTCCATCCATTTTTGGTTTTACCCATATCAATCTAGAGTTTCCTTACACTCTATCACATACTCCCTCCACTCCTGTTTCAGGAGTAGTGCTACTCCTTCCCTTGCTCTTGTGCTCTCACTAACCCCTCACTTTACTCCCAAGACATTCTGAAACCACTTCCCCTTTACCCTTGAGTTTCGTTTCACTCAGAGCTAAAACATCCAGGTTCTTTTCCTGAAACATACTACCTATCTCCTTTTTTCTCATCTTGGTTTACATCCACACACATTTAGACATCCAATCTGAGCCTTCAAGGAGGATGAACACTCCCCGTGTGACTGCTTCTTCTGTTTCCCATTTTTAGAAAGTTAAAATACAAGAAGGGGAGGGTTTCTAGCCTCCCGCTCCTGTCCCCTTTAGTCGCCTTTTACAACACATGAGGAATGCGTGGGATATTTTTTTTTTTTTTTTTTTTTTTTTTTTTTTTTTTTTTTTCTTGTGTTCACTGAGTCTGTCTCTCAGGTTATGGCTCAACAGGTATTGTAAATTTTAACTGCTTTACTTACATTCCTTGTCCTGAACTTTATATAATTCAGCTGAGCTTGTAACTCCAGTTCTCTCACTTAAAAGGGGAAGCCAATGCTCCATAGGAAACAGGTAGAATCAAGCAAAGCATTCATTTTTTGTAACCATTCAACAAAAGCTGTTTTAATTCATTGCTTATTTGAGCTAATTGCCACCTTAAACTCATGAAATTGGCCAAAGTCAGTGTGCAGTTATTGATGAACAAGTGAATGAGGGGAAGATATTAATTTCACATCTTAACTTTGGTTTAGTTTAACACAGAAATGCAACTTCAGCTTCGTTGTTCTTAAACTCTGGTTACACTGGTTACACCTTTTTGTAGAAGCAATGAAGGCAGTAGCTATATTTTATTGATTGTTATGTTCTTGCTGAAATTAGAAAATCCAAGCTCTGATGTACAATTGCTGTTTTCCAGGATAAACCAAAGGGTTTGGAATTTGGAAGATTAACCACTGGCCATGCAAACTCCCCATCTCCAATAATCATCCACAATAAAACCAGCAAGACTCCAAGATTTTGTAGGAAAGGTCAAAAGATTCTACTACAAGCTGGACAGACAAAATCATCAGAAAGTGATGCTTACTTAGATGGATTGGCCAGACTCATGGCCACCCCAGAAGCCACATTTGATAAACAGATTACTTCTGCAACAAGTGGAACTGACAGTAATGGTGAATATTCAGAAGAAATAACTTCTCCAAATACCAAGATTTCAGTTGTTTCTAGCTGTGATCAAGAAATGGTGAAAACACAAGGCATGTCTCCCTGGCCACTGAGAAAGACAAGATCCTTCTGCACAAAGAGTCCTGAATTTTCAAAATCAAGCGATAACCCAGGCTCAGTTACTAAATCGTATGCAATTACTCCATGTTCAGTGAAAATCCCAAGAGCCTCAGCTTCAGACTTGGAGGAATCTTTAGGAGGTTCCCCCATCAGCTTCATGCCTACCACACCTAATGCTTTGCACTCTGTTCCCTCTGTTAGCAGAAGACCTTTGTCGTACATCAGTACTTCTGCATCATTGATTAACACCAGCTTTGATTTTTCATCTTTTAAAACTCCAGATGTAACAGAAGATAAATATGTATCCCCACTTTTAACTCCTAACACATTCAGAAAAACCCCAGAACGTTTGCTCAGAAGTTCAAAAGACAAGTTTGTAATGACCTCACCTGAGGACATACCTCTAGAGACTGATGTTACCACTTTTGACTTTGATAATGCCCATACCCCTGATTTTTCACGGGGTGATTTTGTCTCCCCAATGAGTACAAGATCTAAACATACAACACCAAGAGTGAACTATTCATTCAGAAAATCACCCAGAAACCATGACCTTTTTGGAATGAAGAACCCTTCACCACCAAAATTAATAAATGAAACTCCTAAAGGTACACAATCATATGTGCATGAAATGATAAGAGTTTTATGCACTCCCAAAACTGCATCCTCAACACCCAAGTTAGATTGTAATGTTGCTGGCAGTAATGAAAATGTGGGACAGAGGAATCATGAACTTAATGTTTCATTTGAAACTGAAGCTAAAGTAGGGAAGCAGTTAAGAACTCCAAAGTCTGTTTTGGGTAGTCCAAAGACTGATCACACAAATAATGCTTACTTCATGAAACTTAGGAAATCGCCTCAGAAAACTCCTGATGCTGGTTTTACAAATGTAACTAGCTCAAAGATGCAAATAATAACACCAAATATATCTGTACCAGAACATAAAACTGATGATACTAACACTTCTGGAATGAGGAGGGTACTTCGAACTCCAAGACCAATGGCAGGAAGCCCTATGGTTGATTATACAAATGGTGATGGTTTGAAGAAACTCATGACAGCTCCAAGTGCAGCTGCACAATATGTTCCTGAAGCTGATTACACAGATGTGGCTGGCATGAAAAAACTAATGAAGACACCAAAACCATCTGTTTCAGGTGAAGCTGTTGATGACCATATTTCTGGAATAAGGAAGCTGCTTCAATCTCCAAAGCCAGTGCAAGAAAGTCCCACAGCTGATTATACAAATTTTAGTGGCCTGAGAAAACTTATGAAAACTCCAAATTCATCTACGCAGGAAAGTCCTGAGGCAGATTACACAAATGTAGCTGGTGTTAAAAAACTGATGAGGACTCCTAAAGCATCAGTTCCTGAGCATGAAGTTGGTGATACCCACATTATTGGAATTAGGAAAGTATTACGAACTCCAAAGCCCATGGCTGAGCTTCCAGAGGCTGATTATACGAATGTTACTGGGGTAAAGAAACTTATGAAAACCCCTAATTATAATGTACAAGAGAGCCCCAAGGCAGATTATACAAATGTAAAAGGTGTGAAGAAATTATTGAAGACACCAAAAGAAGGTTTTCCAGAGCGAGAAGCTGATTACACTCACGTTGCTGGAATAAGGAAGATACTTCGAACCCCAAAGCCACAGGTAGATAGTCCTGTACATGAAGCTGATGACACGCATATTATTGGATTAAGGAAGATATTCCACTCTCCTAGGCTAACATCAGGCAGTCCAAAAGCAGATTACACTAATGTAGTTGGTTTAAAAAGGTTAATGAAATCGCCTAATAAAGCCATTCCAAAGCAACATACAGCAGATTATAGCAATGTTGCCGGAATAAAGAGGTTGCTCAGAAGCCCACGGCGAGCACAAAGAGAAACTGAGGCTGTCTCTGATTACAGCAGTGTACAAGGCCTCCAGAAAATTCTCAGGAGTCCAAGAAAGAAGACAAAAGAAAGGTCTCCAGATTATCGTGAACCAAAAGGATTGAAGAAACTGCTCGCTACACCCAGACAGAAGCAGTTTAGTCCTTTGTCAGATTACACAAATGTAGCCGGTGTAAAAAATATTTTTGCCAGTCCAGTTAAATCTATGGAGGCTGATAATATCCATGGGGCTGAAGTATTAATGGGAACAC
Source organism: Panulirus ornatus (assembly GCF_036320965.1). NCBI lineage: Eukaryota > Metazoa > Arthropoda > Malacostraca > Decapoda > Palinuridae > Panulirus > Panulirus ornatus. The sequence continues at coordinate 4,153,495 of NC_092267.1, read as the reverse complement.
CCAAGGTTCACAATAAGTTTGATGATGTGGACCTTCAGGGATTGGGTCAGGTTCTTAAAACTCCCCTTGCAGACCAGACCAATGTTGTAGTTGGTAGAGCTGTAGAATTAGCAGGTCATTCCTCCACCCCAGGTTCAGGAAGAAAGCTGCGTAGGCCTCGTAAGGTTGTCAGCCCAGCTACGAGTTCTCCATCTGAGAACATCCCACCTCTAGAAGGGATAAAAGGGAATGCAGAAGTATTGGAAGAAGCACAAGAGCAAGATGGAGTTAGTACACCTCGTAGATCTCAGAGAAATGCCAAAGTGGGGCTACAGAATGTTAGCACACCAGTTAGGCGTGGGAGATCTTGTAAACAAACCACCAAAGAAGGGAGTGATGTTGATGGTTCTGTGTTGAAACTGATAAAAACATCACCTGTTGTCCCAGAACGTCGTTTAAGATCCAAGAAAATTGTTTGTTCAGTTGAGGACAGTACAGAGACAGTGATTAGAAGAAAAACAAAGAAAACTCAAAAAGAAAGCAGTGAGAGATCCCAAGACTCAGACTTGATTAGTCAAGCAGATCAAGAAAGTCCTTCTCAAACTGCAATTAAGCAGGCAGCAAAAGAGAGGCAAAATTCATCATCCCTAAAAGTTGGTAATTTTAATGAGGTAAACTTAGATATTTCTAACCCTCAACTTACCCTGGATTTCTCACCATTGCCAAACACTAGAAGACTTAATCATAAGCAAAGAGATTTGGATGTGCCCACAACACGTGGTAGGAGAGGAAAGCAAACAAGACTGACTAAGGAGGAGGAATCTACAGAACCTGCATCTACATCAATGGAAAATACTGTATCAAAGTTATCAAGTGGAAAAAGTGATGAATTGACATCAGAGATGTCTGTTCCATCTCACAAGAGAAAAAAACAAACAGAACCAGATACTGCAGAAGAAACAAAGGCTCATACTCCACTCAGAAGAGGGCATGGACGAAGGAAGGCTGCTGAAGCAAATGAAGTTAGTACAAAAGGAACAAGCAAGGTGCAAGTTCAATCTTTACATGGTGATGAGTGTGTTGATGTTGGGAGGGCAAGTCCTGATATCATCTTGGAAAACATACCTCCGCTCCCAAAGGTTAGAAAGATAAAGGTGCAAGAAGTAACAGAGATGTGCCCCCAGGTTCAGATTCCAGCTAAGGACAGTGAAGTTTGCTTGAGGAGGGGTAGAAGGAAAGCTGTAGGAAAGACAGATACTGGGCTTGAGCAACAGTTAAGGGGAAGAAAGAACTGTAATGAGCAGATAAAGGGGGTCCAAGATAAACCCGGAAGTACAGCTGATCCGTCAGGTGAGCAGGAAACTGAAACTTGCAACCATGAGTACACTCAAAACAATACAATATTGGAAGACTATGAATCGGTGGGTCAAGCTGATAAAAGGAAAAAGAGCAACACCCGATCAAGATCAAAGAAAATGCATGAAATTGTCACTGCAGCAGGCTCTGAGGATTCCTTAAGGGCCACAGAAGATGAACAAAAATCTCTGTCTGGGCCTCTCACTAAGAATATGAAAAGTAAAGAATCATCAGGTAAATCGAAAAAGAATGAAGAAAATAATAAAGAAAGTGAACCGAATGAGTCCCAACTTCAGACAAGAAACACCCGAAGCAAAAGGGTAAATGCAGAAAAAGTCGAATCTCCACCATGTAAAAGAAGAGCACATACAAGAGAGGGGTAAGTTTGCTTTGTATTACATAGATCTATCTATCTATCTAATCTATCCATCTTTATATCTGACACCTGTTCCCTTTGGGAACTCCCTCAATGGGGTGGCCACAGCATTCGCCCCCATAACTGGTGAACTGCAGAGCTGCCTCTTATCCTTTAGTGTCTCACCCTTAACAGGCTGCTGGCAAAGGGCATCTCTTCATGCAGTCTTTTCAGGGGCTCCTACCTAATGTTTAACCAACTATTACCTAATGTTCCTATCCGCTACAGGTACACCACCGATTTTCCGGCACTCTTGGTTCCAAAGTCTTGCCAAATTAGCCATTTTGCCGGACCAACCATGGTCATGTAATAATAATTCATCAACACACCTCTAACTCACTAATTATACATCTCCCATGTGTGTAAAGTATACCACAGACTACTAGAAATTTAAATTAAACAAATATTAAATGTTAATTAATTTTTTGTTTTATTATTATACTTTGGCAGAATGCTTGCATAGTGCCATTGTACAAAGGCAAAGGGGATAAAAGTGAGTGCTCAAATTACTGAGGTATAAGTTTGTTGAGTATTCCTGGGAAATTATATGGGAGGGTATTGACTGAGAGGGTGAAGGCATGTACAGAGCATCAGACTGGGGAAGAGCAGTGTGGTTTCAGAAGTGGTAGAGGATGTGTGGATCAGGTGTTTGCTTTGAAGAATGTATGTGAGAAATACTTAGAAAAGCAAATGGATTTGTATGTAGCATTTATGGATCTAGAGAAGGCACATGATAGAGTTGATAGAGATGCTGTGTGGAAGGTATTAAGAATATATGGTGTAGGAGGCAAGTTGTTAGAAGCAGTGAAAAGTTTTTATCGAGGATGTAAGGCATGTGTATGTGTAGGAAGAGCGGAAAGTGACTGGTTCTCAGCGAATGTAGGTTTGTGGCAGGGGTGTGTGATGTCTCCATGGTTGTTTAATTTGTTTATGGATGGGGTTGTTAGGGAGGTGAATGCAAGAGTTTTGGGAAGAGGGGCAAGTATGCAGTCTGTTGTGCATGAGAGCTTGGGAAGTGAGTCAGTTGTTGTTCGCTGATGATACAGTGCTGGTGGCTGATTCATGTGAGAAACTGCAGAAGCTGGTGACTGAGTTTGGTTAAGTGTGTGAAAGAAGAAAGCTGAGAGTAAATGTGAATAAGAGCAAGGTTATTAGGTACAGTAGGATTGAGGGACAAGTCAACTGGGAGGTAATTTTGAATGGAGAAAAACTGGAGGAAGTAAAGTGCTTTAGATATTTGGGAGTGGATTTGGCAGTGGATGGAACCATGGAAGCGGAAGTGAATCATAGGGTGGGGGAGGGGGCGAAAGTTCTGGGAGCATTGAAGAATGTGTGGAAGTCGAGAACATTATCTCGGAAAGCAAAAATGGATGTTTGAAGGAATAGTGGTTCCAACAATGTTGTATGGTTGCGAGGCATGGGCTATAGATAGAGTTATGTGGAGGAGGGTGGATGTGCTGGAAACGAGATGTTTAAGGACAATATGTGGTGTGAGGTGGTTTGATCGAGTGAGTAATAATAGGGTAAGAGAGATGTGTGGTAATATAAAGAGTGTGGTTGCGAGAGCAGAAGAGGGTGTTTTGAAATGGTTTGGTCACATGGAGAGAATGAGTGAGGAAAGATTGACCAAGAGGTGGAGGGAACAAGAAGTGGGAGACCAAATTGGAGGTGGAAAGATGGAGTGAAAAAGATTTTGAGTGATCAGGGCCTGAACATGCAGGAGGGTGAAAGGCATGCAAGGAATAGAGTGAATTGGAACGATGTGGTATACCGGGGTCGACGTGCTGTCAATGGAATGAACCAGGGCATGTGATGCGTCTGGGGTAACCATGGAAAGTTCTGTGGGACTTGGATGTGGAAAGGGAGCTGTGGTTTCAGTGCATTATTACATGACAGCTAAAGACTGAGTGTGAACGAATGTGGCCTTTGTTGTCTTTTCCTAGCACTACCTCGTACACATGAGGGGGGAAGGTGTTTTTATTTCATGTGTGGTGGGGTGGCGATGGGAATGAATAAAGGCAGACTATGAATTATGTACATGTGTATATATGTATATGTCTGTGTGTGTAATTATATGTATACGTTGAGATGTATAGGTATGTATATTTGCGTGTGTGGACATGTATGTATATACATGTGTATGTGGGTGGGTTGGGCCATTCTTTGATCTGTTTCCTTGCACTACCTCGCTAACAGGACACAGCGACAAAGCAAATTAAGTAAATAAATAAATGAATATAGTTTGTCGCTGTCTCTCGCATTAGCCAGGTAGTGCAAGGAAACAGACAAAAGAATGGCCCAACACACCCACATACACATGTATATAGATACACGTCCACACATGCACATATACATACCTATACATTTCAACATATACATATATATACATACACAGACATATACATATATACACATGTACAAAATTCATATTTGCTGCCTTTATTCATTCCTATTGCCACCCAGCCACACATGAAACGCCACCCCCTTCCCCCCACATGCATGCGAGGTAGTGCTAGGAAAAGACAACAAAGGCCACATTCGTTCACACTCGGTCTCTAGCTGTCATATATAATGCACCGAAACCACAGCTCCCTTTCCAAGTCCAGGCCCCCCACAACACTTTCCATGGTTTACCCTAAACGCTTCACATGCCCTGGTTCAATCTATTGGCAGCAAGTAGACCCTGGTATACCACATCGTTCCAATTTACTCTACTCCTTGCACACCTTTCACCCTCCTGTAGGTTCAGGCCCCGATCACTTAAAATCTTTTCCACTCCATCCTTCCACCTCCAATTTGGACTCCCACTTCTCCTTGTTCCCTCCACCTCTGACACATATATCCTCTTTGTCAATTTTTCCTCACTCATTCTCTCCATGTGACCAAACCATTTCAATACCCCCTAATCTGCTCTCTCGACCACACTTTTTATCACCACACATCTCTCTTACCCTTTCATTACTTACTCGATCAAACCACCTCACACCACATATTGTCCTCAAACATCTCATTTCTAACACATGAACCCTTTTCCGCACAACCCTATCTGTAGCCCATGCCTCACAACCATATAACATTGTTGGAACCACTATTCCTTCAAACATACCCATTTTTGCTTTCCGAGATAATGTTCTTGCCTTCCACATATTCTTCAAAGCTCCCAGAACCTTTGACCCCTCCCCCACCCTGTGACTCACTTCCACTTCCATGGTTCCATCCACTGCCAAATCCACTCCCAGATATCTAAAACACTTCACTTCCACTTTTTCTCCATTCATACTTACCTCCCAGTTGACTTGTTCCTCAACCTTACTGTACCTAATAACCTTGCTCTTTTTACATTTACTCTCAGCTTTCATCTTTCACACACTTTACCAAACTCAGTCACCAGCCTCTGGAGTTTCTCACCTGAATCAGCCACCAGTGCTGTATCGTCAGTCTACAACAACTGACTCACTTCCCAAGCCCTCTAATCCACAACAGACTGCATACTTGCCCCTCTCTCTGAAACTCTTGCATTCACCTCCTTAACAACGCCATCCGTAAACAAATTAAACAACCATGGAGACATCACGCACCCCTGCCACAAACCGACATTCATTGGGAACCAATCACTTTCCTCTCTTCCAATATCCTTGATAAAAACTTTAACTGCTTCTAGCAACTTACCTTGTACACCATATACTCTTAATACCTTCCACAGAACATCTCTATCAACTCTATCATGTGCCTTCTCCAGATCCATAAATGCTACATACAAATCCATTTGTTTTTCTAAGTATTCCTCACTTACTTTCTTCAAAGCAAACCCCTGATCCATACATCCTCTACCACCTCTGAAACCACACTGCTCTTCCCCAATCTGACACTCTGTACAAGCCTTCACCTCTCAATCAGTACCCTCCCATATAATTTCCCAGGAATACTCAACAAACTTATACCTCTGTAATTTGAACACTCACCTTTATCCCCTTTGCCTTTATACAATGGCACAAAGCATGCATTCTGCCAATCCTCAGGCACTTCACCATGAGCCATACATTCATTGAATATCTTCACCAACCAGTCAATAACACAGTCACTCCCTTTTTTAATAAATTCCACTGCAGTAGCATCCAAACCCACCGCCTTGCCAGCTTTCATCTAACACAAAGCTTTCACTACCTCTTCTGTTTACCAAACCATTCTCCCTGACCCTCTCACTTTGCACACCACCTTGACCAAAACACCCTATATCTGGTAAATAAATGTTGGTGTATGTATGTATTTAGTAGGTTGGTAGGCAGCCAACAACCAGGAAGGTATATTATCAGTACTACTTGCATGGGTAGTAGCAGCAGGGTTTGTGACAGCTGCGTAGTGTGTTATGTTACACTCCTCTGACTCAGGTCGATGTTTTTCTTTCTGCCTCACCCACACATGGACTACTGCCATTCTATGCACAAACATACACTCTCTCCTTGTCATACATAACACCTGACAACACTTAACTCACACAGCTCATTTTTCATACCTCTAGATTTTCCTGCAGAGCCTTTCAGCAAAATGGTAAGAACAGTAGATTAAAGTAGTTGGTAGGAACATTACGTAAACGTAGATGGATGGAACATTTGGCAGGAGCATTAAGTAGTAGTCAATAGGAATATTAAGTAGAAGCCTCTGCAAACACTGTTCTAGAGTTGCCCTCTGGCAAGTGCCTGTTAAGGGTGAGGCAGAAAAGGCTAAGGCTAAGGTTGGAGTTCACTGTAATAGGGACTCTATTGCCATGGCCAACCCCTTGAGGGAGTCCCAGTCGGGAATAGGCATCAGAGAGATAGATAGATATAGATTCATTATATGTACAGATCCTGGTTGGGTGTCCAAGGATTGGGGAATGCATTTGTAATGCCATTATATAAAGGCAGGGGTTACACAGATGGAAGTTCAAATTTGAGAAGTATAAGATAGTTGAATGTATCTGGTAAGCTGTATGGGAGATTGGTGATTGAGAGGGTGGGGGTTGGAACAGAGTGGTTTCAGAGAGTGGCAGAGGATGTGTGAAAGAAGTACTTGGAGAAACAAGGATTTGTATGTGTTATTTATGGATCCTGAGAAAGCATGTGATAGGGTTTATAGTAGGTAGTAGTAGGTGGTCAACTCCCAGCCAGGTAGGTAAATTACCAGAACTACCTGCCTGTTTATTGGGAGGGTTAGTGATGGCTGCATAGTGAGCCAGTACTTCAATGTTTAAGTTGCACTCCTTTGACCCAGGTAGCTGTCTTTTCTTTCTGCCTCAGTCACGTGTAGCCTTCTGGTTTTCTGTGGATAAATGTACAATCTCTCCTTTTCACAAATAACACTTGACAACACTTAACTCACACAACTCATTCTTTGCAACTTTAGATTTTCCTGGTGTGATCACTTTGCTCTAGTCCTGCCCTCTGGCAAAATGATAGGAAAATAGATAGAAGTGGTAGAGAAGAATGTTACGACAGGAGCTTTAGCTGGAAACACACAATCTCTCCTTGCCACACATAACACTTGACAACGCTTAACTCCTACAGCTCATTCTTTGTAACTACATTTTCCTGCAGAGCACCATGCACTAGCCCTGCCTTTTGGCAAAATGGTTGGAACAATAGATAGTAGTAGGTAGGATCATTTAGGCAGGAGCATTAGGTACAGGTATTTGGTAGGAGCCTCTGCAAACACTGCACTAGAGTTGCCAACAGCAAGTGGCCTGTAAACGATAAGGCACTAAAGGCAAAGAAGCGGTACTGCTGGAGTTCACAAGTTATGGTGACTGTTCCTGTGGCCACTCCACTGAGGGAGTTCTAAGAGGGCACAGGCATCAGAGAGACCTGCCTTGTCAGTGGCTGCTTACCAAGTACCACCTAATACATCCTGGATTTTCATTGCCTGACCAAAATATATTGGAGTTGTGAGTTTTCTTGCTGAAAAATTGGAGGAAGTGAAGTGTTTTAGTTATCTGGTAGTGGACATGGCAGTGAATGCAACCACGGAAGTGAAAGTGAGTCTTAGATCGCTGAAGAATGTGGAAAGTGAGAATATTATGTCAGAGGGCAAAAAATGTGTATGTTTAAAGGAATGGTAGTCCTAACAATATTATATGAATGTGAAGCATGGGCTGTTGCTATATAAGGCTCTGCAGAGAAGGGTGGATGTGTTTGAAATGAAATGTTTGAGGAAATCATCAAACCGTATGGTTTGATCAAGTAAGTAATGAAAGGGTTAGAGAAATGTGTGGTAAAAAAAGGGTGTGGATGAAAGAGCTGAAAAGGGTGTGCTGAAATGGTTTGGACATATGGATAGAATGAGTGAAGGAAAGTTGACGAAGAGGATATACATGTGGGAAATGGAGGGAACAATGAGAAAGGGGAGACCAAATTGGAAATGGAAGGATGGAGTGAAAAAGATTTTGAGCATTTGGGGCCAGAACATGCAGGAGGGTGAAAGGTGTGCATAGGATAGAGTGAATTGGAACAGTGTGGTATACAGGGGTTGAAATGCTGTCAGTTAACTGAACCAGAGCATGTGAAACATCTGGGGTAAACTAAGGAAAGGACTGTGGGTCCTGGTTGTGGATAAGGAGCTGTGGTTTCTCTGCATTACACATGACAGCCAGAGAATGGATGGGAGTGGACCTGGCCTTTCTTCATCTGTTCCTAGTGCTGCCTTACTCACATGGAAAATGGCGATCAAGTATGAAAAAAATCTTAGTCTCATTGGATATCACTTGTGTGTTTGTTGATTTAGGCTAGCTTGGTTAGATACAGCTTGGGCTGGAAAGTTGAATGGGTAACTGCTTTGTTATGTGTCACTGATTCTCGATTGGGTACCTTTGTTACAGTAGTTGGTGACTGGCTGAGCTTGGCCATTTTCACTTGAACAAGTTCAAAAGCTAGTCTAGTGGAAGGCACAGTCATTCATGTAAAGTAGTTTGGTTTTCAGATAATTATTCCATTGCTTAATGTGGAGGTTTTGGTCATAATGTCAATATAATGTTCCTGTGAATAAGTAGGAAAGTGTTTCATTTAGAATAACTTTTCATATTGCACATTTTCTTGTGAATCTCATAATTTACCATTCTAACAGGGGTGAGACTACACGTATCACAAGGTCGAGAAATAAAAGTGTAAAAACAGAGGACTCACCTGCAAAGTAAGTCATTATTTTCGTTTTGTAATTACTGTGGCAGAACCGTATCTTTCTTTATAACTGATAGTTTTGACATTGTTTTTAGAAAAGCCTTCATAGCAAGTAATGTCCCTCAGATTGGTTGTATGTTGCCCTTCATAATAGATTTACTTTGGGAAAGAAAGGTAGTCGAGAAACTTCTGTTGAATCATTGAAACATTAATCTCATAATGCTATGAGTCTCATCTCCCCCCATAAAATACTAAAAAAAAAATCCCCCCCCTCGCATTTTATTCCATTTGTTCTGGTAACTGTATTTTCATGTATTTCAAAATGATGGTCATGATTTCCTTTATCGAACCTGTTCAGAATTTTGAACACTTGGATTAAGTCGCCGTGAGGTCTACATTTTTAAAGGGAGAAGAGATCCAATCGTAGGCCAGATTCCAAATGGGTGGGATCTATTTTGTCACGCATCTTTGTACATGTTCTAATTTTTCCTTGTCTATTTTTATAGTTTGGGGACCAAAATTGGACTGCATATTCAAGGGGTGGTCTTATTAGAGAATTATAAAGTATGAGAATCATTTCTGGTTTCTTTTAATCGTTATTCCTGGCTATCAAACCTAACATTTGGTTGCCTTTTTTACTTGCTGCTTGACACTTTAGTGACCTTCTCATTTACTTCAGTTGGAGAGTTCCAAATAGTTTGAAAGATGAAATTTATTAAGGAATTTTTTTTTTTTGGGGGGGGGGGGCTGATTATGAAGTTAACTTCTTTTACATTGCATGGAAATATAAAAGGATGGAGATCAGTTCTTTAACCAAGGATATCAGTGAGTTAGGAACATTGAAAGTGACTTGGGGAAACTACATTTAATGTTGTGAATGCTTGTGAAATGGACAGGGGTATAGATAGTAAGATTAACATTTACCACTAGCTTGATAAAGGTTGAAGAAACTATCTTGGGGCTAGTTTTGTGTTAGATATAGGATACAAGAAATGATTCTCTCCAAACCATCTAGTTTCAAAAACCTCTAGTTTCTTGATCATGCTGCAGACAAATCTGATATTGATTTGGTGGATGACTAAATACAAAGGCATCATGATGCAGAATTCTGCAGAAGATAGAAAAATAAGTGGTTCAGAATTTACTGACGATTATGACAGAACAACGCAGTCTTAGGTGCCATGGATACAGTTCATGCTGGTGTATACAATGTGTTTGTCCCATATTCCATGAAGCACGTGACATCTTCACCCTCATCCCTCAGTGTGGCTTGCAGAAATGGAGAAATGAAATTCTGAACTTTGGCAACATTCCCTTTATGCCTATGAAACAAACAAAATATCATTCTGCATAAATACTGTGGAAACATTTTCAAACTTGCCCCATGCAAGAGTGAAGGGCAGTTGTATTGCAAAAAGTTTACACTCAACTCTGGCAGAAGAAACCTGCTTGTCTTAAGGTTCATGGTAGCCCATTTTACAATTGTACACAAGCAACAATATAAAATACCTAAACTGCAGAACAGTGCAAAATGCAACAAAGATTAATGTATTATCTGACTAGAAGAATATTAGTGCAGTAACCTTTGGATATCTGGTCAACCGTTTCAAGACTGGTCACCATTGTACACAGCGAGATTATATTATTCCCCCCAGCACTGAACAGTTTACTGATCTAATGCAAGTCTGATGTAATTTTTACTTTACGAGCTGTGAGTGAATTGTAAAACTTGAGTGACAGCATGAGATGTGGTTACTATGGCTAGTTAATCATGACCAAGGCTGTTTCCTTTTATTGAATCAGAGTAAGATTCTCTGGAAACACTTTATGCCAAACTTGCCCTCTGCTAGAGGCCTGTTAAGGAAGAGGCATTAAATTTAAGGCTAAGAAGTGGCACTGGAGTTCACCAAAAGGAACAGGTGTCAGAAATATATAGATGAATCATGACCCTTGGCAAATTGGGTTTACTGTATTAACCCCACTGATACCCTTTTTGAAGTGCCAAGTTTAAAACTGGAAGAATTACAGAAGAAATCTGATACTTGACATGAGGTTGAAGTCGGTCCTAGATGAACCACAAATAGAAAATTATGTGAAGTAGATGTTAGCTGAGAAGTCTTATTCATTGAGCAAGATGCAGTGAGTGCTTTGCACTAGCCCTAAATCTCGTCATGTGTAGGTACCTTTATATGTAAGGAAACATTGGAAATGCTAAACGATTTTCATACTCAGAGAGTTCATGGTTAATGTCAGGCTTCCAGTCCCAGAAAGTGTGACAAAGTGAATCCATTTTTCCCATAGGAATTTGTGTATAAAGGCAAGTTCATTGGGATTTAACTCTGGAATAATTTGTATTAGACAAAATAAGTCATCGTGCATTCTGGATTAGTATTTATATAAACATGTAAACATTACTTTGTTATAAAAGTACAGTATAACCAGTATTAACACTTACTAGATATGGTCATGAATCTTTGTTATACAGTGATTGGTCGAGGTGTGGGGGTAAGTGAAGTGCGAGTCTCCCCAAGGATTTTCCTTGCTGAAAAATAGCTATTGCCTCTTTTGATAAAGCTGGTTAGCCTGAGACATTCATTTTGATGGGATGGGGTTACAAGTTGTATGCCACAAGGCTCAGTCTTGAGCCCACTGCTATTCTTAGCGTATGAAAATGACTTGCTTGATGAATGGGAATTGTCTAAACTTATTTGCAGACCATGCCAAGGTCATGAGAGAAATAAAGAATGATGACTGCACCAGCCTACAGAGGGGCCTGTACAAACTCCAAAGTTGTTTAAATGAAAATGGATTATGGGATTCAGTCCAAGTAAATGTGAGGCGGTGAAGAGGCAAAGCAAAAGAAGGCCTCAATGTGATTATTACACATGGGTAAATAAAATACAGGCATATGCATGTAAAAGATATCTTGGTGTTGATATTTTGCCTAATTTATAGCCAGAGCTACACAGGAGAATTTTGAGAGGCAAACTGTCAGCTGGCAAATAAAAGAATTGCATTCAAATATATAGACAAGGACCTGCTCTTAAAATTGTTCATTACATATATCAGACTAAAACTGGATAATGCCTCACAAGTCTGATCACCACATAAAGATCTGATTGAAACAGTACAGAGAAGAGCAACTAAGATGGTACCTGAATAAAGAGAATTTAGCTACATTGAGGTGGCTGAGGGATACAAAGCTTTCCACCATGAAGGGCAAGAGAGAAAGGTGGGAAGTGATATCGGCCTTCAAGTTTCTGAATCATCTGGATGATAGGGAACAGTTCTTGAAATGTAGTACCAGAGTAACCAGAGGCCATAATTAAAAGCTTAGCAAAAAGTTTGTTAGAAAGGAAGAAATATTCAATTAATGTTAGGGTGGTGGATGGTTGAAATAAATTAACTATTGAAGCCATAGATAATGGCTGTTTACAAAGGATATCTTAAGGCTTCTTGGTGGCACAGAAAGTTCAGATGAGGCCTCATAAATGTACAACTCTCCCCACACTGCACAAAGATATAATCAAAAGTTGTTCTGTTACTGGAACGTACATATTCATACTTGCTGCCCTCAGCCATTCCTGTCACCATCTCGCCACACATGAAATAACAACCCCCTCCCTCCACATGTGCGCAAGTTAGCGCTAGGAAAAGACAACAAAGGCCACATTCGTTCACACTCAGTCTCTAGCTGTCATGTGTAAAGCACTGAAACCACAGCTCCCTTTCCATATCTAGGCCCCACAAAACTTTCCATGGTTTACCCCAGACACTTCACATGCCCTGGTTCAATCCATAGACAGCACGTCGACCCTGGTATACCACATCGTTCCAGTTCACTCTATTCCTTGCTTGCCTTTCACCCTCCTGCATGTTCAGGCCCCGATTGCACGCCTTTCACCCTCCTGCATGTTCAGGCCCCGATCGCTCAAAATCTTTTTCACTCCATCCTTCCACCTCCAATTTGGTCTCCCACTTCTCGTTCCCTCCACCTCTGACACACATGTCCTCTTTGTCAATCTTTCATGACTCATTATCTTCATGTGACCAAACCATTTCAAAACACCCTTTGCTCTCTCAACCACACTTTTTATTACCATACATTTCTCTTACCCTTTCATTACTTACTCGATCAAACCACCTCACACCACATATTGTCCACACACATCTAATTTCCGACACAACCACCCTCCTCTGCACAACCCTATAGCCCATGCCTTGCAACCATATAACTTTGTTGGAACCACTATTCCTTCAAACATACCCATTTTTACTTTCCGAGATAATGTTCTCGCCTTCCACACATTCTTCAATGCTCCCAGAACCTTTGCCCTCCCCCAGCCTGTGACTCACTTCCATGGTTCCATCTGCTGTTAAATCCACTCCCAGATATCTAAAACACTTCACTTCCTTCAGTTTTTCTCCATTCAAACTTTCCTTCTAATTGACTTGTTTCTCAACCCTGCTGTACCTAATAACCTTGCTCTTATTCACATTTACTCTCAGCTTTCTTCTTTCACACACTTTACCAAACTCAATCACCAGCTTCTGCAGTTTCTCACCCGAATCAGCCACCAGCACTGTATCGTCAGCAAACAACTGACTTGCTTCCCAAGCCGCCTCATCCACAACAGACTACATACTTGCCCCTCTCTCCAAAACTCTTGCATTCACCTCCCTAACAACCCCATCCACTAACAACCATGTGACCCTTTTGCAAACCGACATTCACTGGGAACCAGTCACTTTCCTCTCTTCGTACTCGTACACATGCCTTACATCCTCGATAAAAACGTTTCACTGCTTCTAGCGACTTGCCTCCCACACCATATCCTCTCAATACCTTCCACAGAGTATCTCTATCAACTCCATCATATGCCTTGTCTACATACAAATCCATTTGTTTTTCTAAGTATTTCTGACTTACATTCTTCAAAGCAAACACCTGATCCACATATCCTCAACCACTTCTGAAACCACACCGCTCTGATGCTCTGTACATGTCTTCACCCTCTCAATCAATACCCTCCCATATAATTTCTCAGGAATACTCAACAAACTTATACCTCTGTAATTTGAACACTCACCTTTATCCCCTTTGCCTTTGTACAGTGGCACTATGCATGCATTCCGTCAATCTTCAGATACTTCACCATGAGCCATACATACACTGAATATCCTTACCAGCCAGTCAACAACACAGTCACCCCCTTTTCTAATAAATACCACAGCAACACCATCCAAACCTGCCACCTTGCCGGCCATCTTTCGCAAAGATTTCACTACCTTTTCTCTGTTTACCAAACCATTCTTCCTGACCCTCTCACACCACCTCGACCAAAACACCCTATATCTGCCACTCTATCATCTAACATATTCAACAAACCCTCAAAATACTCACTCCATCATCTCACATCACCATTACTTGTTATTACCTCCCCATTAGCCCCCTTCACTGATGTTCCCATTTGTTCTCTTGTCTTACACACTTTATTTACCTCCTTCCAAAACATCTTTTTATTCTCACTAAAATTTAATGATACTCTCTCACCCCAACTCTCATTTATCCTCTTTTTCACCTCTTGCACCTTTCCCTTGACCTCCTGCCTCTTTCTTTTATACATCTCCCAGTCATTTGTACTACTTCCCTGCAAAAATCGTTCCAAATGCCTCTCTCTTCTCTTTCACCAACAGTCTTACTACCTCATCCCACCATTCACTACCCTTTCTAATCTGCCCACCTCCCAAGTTTCTCATGCCACAAGCATCTTTTGCGCAAGCCATCACTGCTTCCCTAAATACATCCCATTCCTTCTCCACTCCCCTTACATCCTTTGCTTTCACCTTTTTCCATTCTGCACTCAGGCTCTATGGTTCCTCACACAAGTCTCCTTCCCAAGCTCACTTACTCTCACCACAGTCTTCACCCCAACATTCTCTCTTCTTTTCTGAAAACCTCTACATATCTTCACCTTCACCTCCATAAGATAATGATCAGACATCCTTCCAGTTGCCCCTCTCAGCACATTAACATCCAAAAGTCCCTTTCATGCACCTATCAATTAACACATAATCCAATAACGCTTTCTGGCCATCTCTCCTACTTACATACGTATATCTTGTTTTAAACCAAGTAATCCCAATCACCAGTCCTTTTTCAGCACACAAATCTTCAAGCTCTTCACCATTTCCATTTACAACACTGAATACCCCATGTACTCCAATTATTCCCTCAACTGCCACATTACTCACCTTTGCATTCAAATCAGCCATCACTATAACCCGGTCTCGTGCATCAAAACTTCACTCAGTTGCTCCTAAAACACTTGCCTCTCATGATCTTTCTTCTCATACCCAGATGCATAGGTACCAAATTACCATCTCTCTCCATCCACTTTCAGTTTTACCCATATCAATCTAGAGTTTACTTTCTTACACTCTATCACATACTCCCACAACTCCTGTTTCAGGAATAGTGCTACTCCTTCCTTTGCTCTTGTCCTCTCACCAATCCCTGACTTTACTTCCAAAACATTCTGGAACCACTCTTCCCCTTTACCCTTAAGCTTTGTTTCACTCAGAGCCAAAATATCCAGGTTTTTTTCTCAGACATACTACCTATCTCTCCTTTTTCCTCATCTTGGTTACATCCACACACATTTAGACACCCCAATCTGAGCCGTCAAGGAGGATGAGCACTCCCCATGTGACTCCTTCTGTTTCCCCTTTTAGAAAGTTAAAATACAATGAGGGAAGGGTTTCTAGCCCCCCTGCTCCCGTCCCCTTTAGTCGCCTTCTTCGACACACGGGGAATGCTTGGGAAGTATTCTTTATCCCCTATCCCCTGGGATAATCTAAGCAATACTTTTTAATATAAGGGTAATGCTTCTTGATTTCTTACCAGTATTACAAGGCTCACTCTTTTTTACTTGCCACACATTTTAGTCATGATTGGTGAATTACAGCCATAAACCACTCGTGGAACTTTGCAGTTAAATGCATCTCTTCCTTAAGTGATTGAGGGCATTACACCAAAACACTGACTCGGGCAATGTTATAATGGGCTCATCTGTATGCTGTTTGGTTCACCAAGCACAGATTTGCTCCACATGCATTTTTGCAGGAGTGTCAGTGGTTTCTGCCTACTTGTGTTTACACCTTGAGTTAAAATTCACTTTTTAACAAGGTTGTATCATTGTCAGTGGATAAAAAGGGAGTGCTGTTATATAAGGGAATTGCTCACTCCAAATGAGATTATTGCTTCCTAGCAACTGATTGTAGTGCAGCATTGAAGCTGAAGAAGCCTCTTAAAATTAATTGCATAATATGATAATTAAAAAGAACTGAAATTGATCTATACAGATGAAGAAACAGAGGATAAAACTCACAGAATTTCCTCCCGTTAATATTGTTACACTGGCCAAAGTAAACATTGATCCATTAATTGCTTAAAGATTCAAGTTTTCCTACTTTAGGGTAATGCTCCTTACCAATGGATTTATTAAAATCAGGATGGAAGCAGCTTGGTTGTTATTAATTGCAAAACAATGAACTTCAGTTAAAGACTGGACAATTATCTACATTATGTTACAATGTATGAGATAGAAATTAATAAAGATCCTAGATCCCAAAAGTGTGTAATCTTATTATGAAATAAATATGTGTTCTGTCACTGTTTTCTTTTTTGTTTTAGTTTATACCAAAATAAAATTACTTCAATTTTGCAGGGTGACGCGCCAAACTCGATCTCGTAAGTAAGCCATCGAGATGATAGTACAATACAGTGATCAAGTACCTGGCATGATTTATGGTAACATTAAGGGGAATCTTCTGCATCTGTCTTTGTGATTTCTATATCTTTTATGTTCTTTAGTGACTGTTTTTCTTTCTTTTTCTGAAAACTAATTCAGTTTGTGTGTAATGAATAAAACTTTAAAGCATATTACTATGGTTAAGATTTTACTTGTTCAAAGACATAACATTACTAACAAGTTTACTTTTAAAATGTAGCACTCAGAAAAGTTTATTATGGACCATGAAGTATATTATTATTATAAACAACTCCAGCACTGAGGCTACAATCCACAGAAAAGCAAGGATATTATGGACACCTTCAAAGGTCCTTGCTGAGACTACTGTACTCTTTTTTGTTCCCTTACAATGGTACACCCTCACTGAAGATGACTTTTTATGTGCAGTGAAACCTCTTCCAGCCTCCAACTTCTGCAATTTCTCACACGAATCAGCTGCTGGAGCTGTATCATTGGCGAACAACAACTGACTCACTTTCCAGGCCCTCTCATCCCCAACATACTGCATACTTCCCCTCTCTCCAAAACTCTTGCATATACCTCACTAATCACACCATCCATAGGCTAATAAAGCAACCATGGGGACATCACACAGCCCTGTCGCAAACTAACATTCACTGGGAACCAATCACTCTCCTCTTCCTACTCATACACATGCCTTACATCCTGGGTAAAAACTTTTCACTGCTTCTACCAACTTAACTCCCACACCATTATACCCTTAAAACCTTCCACAAAGCATCTCTATCAACCCTCTCATGTGCCTTCTCCAGATCCTGAAATGCTGCATACAAATCCATATTGTTCTAAATATTTCTCAAACACATTTTTCAAAGCAAACACCTGATCCACACATCCTCTACCCCTTCAGAAACCACACTGCTCTTCCCCAATCTGATGCATTGTACATGCCTTCACCCTCCCAATCAATACCTTCCCATATAATTTCCCAGGAATACTCAAACTTTTGCCTCTGTAGTGTGAACACTAACCTTTATCCCCTTTGCCTTTGTACAGTGGTACTATGCATGCATTCCACAAATGCTCAGGCCATCACAGTCACCTCCTTTTGTAATAAATTCCTCTGCAATACCATCCGAACCTGCCACTTTCCTGGATTTCATTTGCAGAGCTTTCACTACCTCTTCTCTCAACCAAACCATTCTCCCTGACCCTCTCACTTTGCACACCACCCCTACCAAAAAAAAAAAAATATATATATATATATATCTGCCATTATATCATCAAACACATTCAACAACCTTTAAAATATTTACTCCATCTCCTTACTTCATCACTACCTGTCATTACTTCCCCACTTAACCCCCTTCACCGATGTTCCCATTTGGTCTCTTGTCTTGCACGTTATTTACCTCCCATAGATAGGGTTGTAAGGAGGAGGGTGGATGTGTTGGAAATGAAATGTTTGAGGACAATATGTGGTGGGAGGTAGTTTGACCGAGTAAGTAATGAAAGGGTAAGAGAATTGTGTGGAAAGAAAAAGTGTGGGGTTGAGAGAGCAGAAGAGGGTGTGCTGAAGTAGTTTGGATATATGGAGAGAATGAGTGAGGAAAGATTGACAAAGGGGATATATGTGTCAGAGGTGGAGGTAACAAGGAGAAATGGGAGACCAAATTGGAGGTGGAAGGATGGAGTGAAAAAGATTTTGAGCGATCTGGGCCTGAACATGCAGGAGGGTGAGAGTATTCTTTCTCCCCTATTCCCAGGGGATAATATAAATATATATGTGAGGCCTGGATGTGGATAGGGAGCTGTGGTTTTGGTGCATTACACATGACAGCTAGAGACAGCACGAAGGAATGTGGCTTTTTATATCTTTTCCTGGCACTACCTTGCTGAAGCAGGGGTTGCGATGCTGTTTCCTCTGGGACAGGTTGGCACCAGGAGTGGATGAAGGCAAGCAAGTATGAATATGTACATGTGTATATATGTATGTATATGTTACTTCTGCCTTTATTCATTCCCATCACTACCCCACCACACATGAAATAGCATTCCCCCTCTCCCCTGCGTGGTAGCACTAGGAAAAGACAAAAGGCCACATTCGTTTACACTCGGTGCATTCCACATGACAGCAAGAGACTGAGTGTGAACGAATGTGGCCCTTTGTTTATTCCTAGCGCTACCTTGAGGGGGGATGCTATTTCATGTGTGGTGGGGTGGCGATGGGAATGAATACAGGCACCAAGTATGAATATGTACATGTGTATGTGGGTGGGTTGGGCCATTCTTTCGCCTGTTTCCTTGTGCTACCTTGCTAACACGGGAGACTGACAAAGTATAATGAATAAATAAATGTTATTTCTGTCTACTGTTTCTCCCATTTTGCCAAAAGGCAGGGCTAGTGCATAGTGCTCAACACAGGAAAATCTAGGGTTAGAAAGAATGAGCTGTGTAAGTGTTGTCAAGTGTTATGTAGGACATGAGACTGTATGTTTATGGAGAGAATACCAGTAGTCCACATGTGGGTTTGGCAGAAAGAAAAGACAGCTAACTTGGTCACAGGAGTGCACTTTGACAACCACTGAAGCACTTGCTCACTATGCAGCCATCATTAACCCTTCCAATACCCAGTGGTTGTTGGAAAGAAAGCTATTAGGAGCAGTGAAGAGTTGTTGAGAAAGTAATGTGTGCAGTTAGGTAGAGTGGAGGATGAGTGGTTCTAGGTGAGGGAAGGTCTGTGGCAGGGGTGTGTAATGTAACCATGGCTGTTTTACTTGTTTATCGATTGGATAGTGGGGAAAGTAAATGCAAGGATGTTGGAGAAAGGTTGGAGTTTGCACTCTTTAGCGAGTGAGGGAACCTGAGGTGACTCGGTTGTTGTTTGCTGATGACACAGAAATGGTGGCAGATTGGCATGAGAAATTGCAGAAGTTTTTGTGGGAGTGTGTGTGAAAGGAGGTAATTGAACAATGTTGTATAGATGTGAGGCATGGGCTACAGATAATGCGTGGAAAAGGGTAGATTTATTGGAAATGGAATGTTTGAAGACAGTGTGCTGTGAGGTGGTTTGATTAAGTAATAAAAGGGTAAGAGAGAGATGTGGTAATAAGCCGATTGTGCTTGAGAGAGCTGAAATGGAATGGACATATGTAGAGAATGAGTGAGGAGAGGTTGACAAAGAGGATATATAAGTCAGAAGTGGAGGGGGACAAGAAGGGGAGACCAAATTGGATATGGAAGGATGCAGTAAAAGATTTTGAGTACTCCGGGCTTGAGCATGTAGGAATGTGAAAGGTATGCATGAAATAGATTAAACTGGAGTGATTTTGTACATTAGGGGCAATGTGCTGTTAATGGACTGAACCAAGGTGTGTAGAGAAGCGGAGGAAACCACGGAAAAGTTTGTGGGTTTTGGTTACGGATGGGGCTGTGGTCTGGTGTATTACACATGACAGCTAGAAAATGGATGAGGCCTCTTCTTCATTTACTATTGACGCTAATTTGGGGAATGGCTTATAAATATGTAAAAATGTTGTTTTGATTATATTTGCTGTTATCTGCATAAGCAAGGTAGCATCAAGACTAGATGACTGTGCCCTAAGAGGAAAAAAGCCTCACCTGACCCCTTGCACTGTTACTTGTACAATTAAGACACTGAACATTTAATGTTAAGTTGCCTTACACTCTCCTTATACAGACATATACACAATGTTAATACACTTTATGGTCTGTGGTCTTGCCCAGTGGATATGGCTGGTTTCCTGAGAACTTTGGGGGTCCCTTGGTAGAAAGAGGCTCTTAGGGTAGGAAGGTAGTTGTTACCATACTTTGCAAGTGAAAATTCATTATTAGTGATGCTGTATCATCATCAGTTGATGAAACAGAGCATGTTCTCTTAGATGAACAACTTTTTTCAAAGGAGCCCATGCTGACCCTGAAACTAAGTGTTGCACAGACTTGAATCTTGCAGGGTTATAGCCTCAGGGGCCCTTCGTGAAAGGGGGTCCTTGATTTGGCAGTTCCTGCAGCTTTGAGGGTGTACTCTACAAAGAAGGGAAAGCAGTAAGCGTTCATTGTGGACCTTCCTGCTCCATAAGAGTGTGTCACATCCCAGTTTCTTGTGGAATGTGGCCTTGCAGTGAGTCATAGGGCTTAATAATAATACAATGAAACCATCACTTCTCTGTTCTTTGAGTTCATTCATTGGAGATAGTTTGTTAGCATATACTGTAATATTAAATGGTCTCACTATTAACAAATACCAGTACCTGAACTTGCATTTTGTAATGTTGGTACATTATTTTGTGTGCAACCTGTACAAAACAAGAGATAAAGCTGCATAGTGAAAACAATTGTTTTTTATTCTTTGTGTATATGCTGAAAACCACAACAAACACAACTTCATTAATGCAGAAGCACCAAAAGGAAAAGGAAACATGGGAATCCATAGCACTTTCATGTATTACCATATCTTCAGAGGACTAGTTACAGATCTGAAGATGATGTAATACAAGAAAGCACATAGGATTCTTGAGTTTCCTTTCCCTAGTGGTGTTTCTGTATACATGTATACAGGTCAACAGAAATACACATAAAGTATTTGAATTTTATATGTTTACAAATATCTATTTTAACTCTGGTTTTTAAAATGTTTATAAATATCTATTTTAACTCTGGTTTTTAAAACCATGTAGTATACTTCATATTAAGGTTTATTGTAAGTTAATCTGTCGTGCTGAATGACAAAAAATATTAATGCATGTAGATAGTGGTAATAAATACTATACCTCAACAAGTCTTTCATTATCATGAAAAAAAATAAAACTCTTTAAGAGGATCTTCTATTCAACTAGTGATGAAGACTGTTATTAGAGTATATATCTAAATATCAAAAGATAATCTGTTTCTCAAAACAACAAGGCAAGAGGCTAAGAAAAATACCAACCCTAGAAATATAAGTAATTTGTCAGTATTTTCTCTTCGCCCATACTTGTTTAAAATTTTCCTTGCCTGTCCAATGACAGAGCCCATGGTCTTCAGTTCCTCCTGTGTTGCATCAATACATTGTGATCCTTCCACTGTAGGAAAAACAGGAAATTTGCTTAGCACCAAAAATTGACACTGCAACACTTTATCCTATGCTTTTGGGCAAAAGTGCAAATACACTTCATTATAAACCCCCATTCAACCTAAACTGCTTTCTCATGAAAAGGCACACTACACTATTTACTTTCTCATGTCTCTAAATACAAACCTCGTATTTTTTATGAAGGTCAATTTACTAAAACAACATAGCAAAACCCAATATCACATCTATGATAACCTATAAGATAATGCCAATGCTATGAGGCAGAACTAGTTCATAGTGTTTCCATGTATCCTGCTTGTTTTATAACTGATAATTAAGTTTGTCTAATTTCACTGGGGGAAACACTGTAGGGGTTCATCATATTTCTTGCTGTACACTCTAATACTATTACTGTTTGGTGCTTTCTGATATTTTACTATAGGTTTAATTACTCCTTCCAATCTGTAGGTAATTCAAAGCTTTTTCTTTCAATCCTTGTATGTATCACTATGTACAAAATAATAAAACTTTCTTGACAGTACACAGTTCAAATTCTTTTAGACATTCATGACTATTCCAAAATACCATTCCTCCAGCTTTACTTTGGTTTCTGAATTCTCTCCTGCTTATTAACACTGATACGAGAGACATCCAGTCCTCCCAGTATACCTAAGGTGAAGGAAGCAAGTACAGTCTGCCATCATTTGGGCAAAAATACTGGCATAACTATTAATTTCGTGATGCTGTTTTTGGTCTCATGTCTCGTTTTACATATCTTTTTTTCATAATGGTTCCCCTAAAATATTATATACACAACATTAACTCTCATAACCATGATGTGAGCTGTGTAATACAGATGCTCCCAACTTACAACCATCCATACATATGACTGGAAAAAATATGAATGAAAAAATATACGTAAATATAAAAATTATGCTTGGTCGTACGTATGCCAATGCTAACTGCTGTATGCATACAATAGTGAATGTCAAATGATCCGTCACAGTGTACATCACAGCATTTCTCTCAGTTACCATTCAGTAAGTGCACCTTATTCAAATGAATCTAAAGAATTTTCATGTATTAAACCCTAAAGAAGATGACAAGCAAGAGGAAATACCCATCACATGTTGAGGGATCTGGCAAGAAGCCAAGAAACACTCAATTTGGAATTAAAAA
The DNA here is from genome assembly GCF_036320965.1 of Panulirus ornatus. Classification (NCBI taxonomy): domain Eukaryota; kingdom Metazoa; phylum Arthropoda; class Malacostraca; order Decapoda; family Palinuridae; genus Panulirus; species Panulirus ornatus. The sequence goes on along the minus strand of NC_092267.1, from coordinate 4,130,572 downwards.
TCAATGTAATCACCCAATGTGGATGAACAAAAAAATGTTAATGTAACTCCACATGACTTACAAATGTCCTATTCGATGGTCTCCACAAAAGAACAAAGAAATATACATGTAGCAGTGAAAGGTTCGGCAAGTATAAAGTCTACGACAATAACAAAGCAACAACATGGGCCCATCCAAAAAATGGAAAAGTTGTTGATGCTGTGGATGGAAAATCAAATTCAAAAACGTGAACCATTAAGCTTCCTAACAATTCAGGCAAAGGCTAAAAGTCTTTTTGAGAATTTGAAGGAATGACCAGTAGAGGATTATATTAAGAACTTTACAGCAAGTCATGGTTGGTTCAACTGATTTAAAACAAGATATAGGCTGCACAACATTCATGTCACTAGTGAAGCAACAAGTGTTGATGAAGGAGCTGCTAAAAATTCACTTTTAGAGTTTGGATGAATCAATCTGTGAACAAAATCTTAAATAAACAGCAAGAGGAAAAAACAGAATCAAATAATACAGCTGATTAATGAAAAATAAGGTAGCGGGCCAAACCAAGGCATGTGAAATGTCTTAAGTAAACCATGGAAAGGTCTGTGGGGCCTGGATTTGGACAGGGAGCTGTTGTTCTGGTGCATTATACATGACAGCTAGACAGTGTGAATGAATGTAGCCTTTTTTTTTTTTGTCAGTTTTCCTGGTGCTAACTCGCAGAAGCAGTGGGTAGCGATACTGTATAGTGTGGGGCAAGGTAACGCCAGGAATAGATGAAGACAGGCAAGTACATGTCTGTGTATGTATATGCTGATATGTATATGTGCATGTATGGGCATTTATATATATGTTTACATGAGTGGATGGGCCATTTTTCATCTGTTTTCTGGTGCTACCTTGCTGATGTAGGAAGCAGCGATCAGTGAGGAAAGATTGACAAAGAGGATATATGTGTCAGGTGGAGGGAACGAGGAGAAGTGGGAGACCAAACTGGAGGTGGAAAGATTGGAGTGAAAAAGATTCTGAGTGATCAGGACCTGAACATGCAGGATGGTGACAGATGTGCAAGAATAGAGTGAATTGGAACGATGTGGTATACTGGGGTCGATGTGCTGTCAATGGATTGAACCAGGGCATGTGAAGTGTCTGGAGTAAACCATGGAAAGTTTTGTGGGGCCTAGATGCAGGAAGGGAGCTGTAGTTTTGGTGCATTACACATGACAGCTAGAGAATGAGTGTGAACGAATGTGGCCTTGATTGTCTTTTCCTAGCGCTACCTTGCACACGTGTGGGGGAGGGGAGCGCCATTTCATGTGTGGCGGGGTGGCGATGGGAATGGCTGAGGGCAGCAAGTATGAATATGTACATGTGTATATATGTATTTGTCTGTGTATGTATACATTGAAATGTATGTATATACATGTGTATGTGAGTGGGTTGGGCCATTCTTTCATCTGTTTCCTTGCGCTACCTTGCTAACGGAGAAGACAGCAACACAGTATAATAAAATATAAATGAATAAATAATAATAATGATAATAATAATAATAATAATAATAATAATAATAATAATAATAATAATAATATTAACAATAATGTTTGAGGAAAGGAACCTGGATGTTTTGGCTCTGAGTGAAATGAAGCTCAAGGGTAAAGGGGAAGAGTGGTTTGGGAATGTCTTGGGAGGAAAGTCGGGGGTTGAAAAGAGAACAAGAGCAAAGGAATGAGTAGCACTACTCCTGAAGCAGGAGTTGTGGGAGTATGTGACAGTGTAAAAAAGTAAACTAGATTAATACAGGGAAAACTGAAAGTGGATGGAGAGAGATGAGTGATTATGGGTGCCTATGCACCTGATCATGAAAAGAAAGATCATGAAAGGCAAGTGCTTTGGGAGCAGCTGGGGAGAATGTGTTAGCAGCTTTGACACACAAGATCGGGTTATAGTGATGGCTGATTTGAATGCAAAGGCGAGTAATGTGGCAGTTGAGGGTATAACTGGTGTACATGGGGTGCTCAGTGTTGTAAATGGAAAAGTGCTGAAAAAGGACTGATGATTGCCCCTCTTTCCAAAACTCTTGCATTTACCTCCCTAACAACCCCATCCATAAACAAATTAAACAACCATGGAGACATCACACACCCCTGCCGCAAACCTACATTCACTGAGAACCAATCACTTTCCTCTCTTCCTACACGTACACATGCCTTACATCCTAGATAAAAACTTTTCACTGCTTTTAACAACTTTCCTCCCACACCATATATTCTTAATACCTTCCACAGAGCATCTCTATCAACTCTATCATATGCCTTCTCCAGATCCATAAATGCTACATACAAATCCATTTGCTTTTCTAAGTATTTCTCACATACATTCTTCAAAGCAAACACCTGATCCACACATCCTCTACCACTTCTGAAACCACACTGCTCTTCCCCAATCTGATGCTCTGTACATGCCGTCACCCTCTCAATCAATACCCTCCCATATAATTTACCAGGAATACTCAACAAACTTATACCTCTGTAATTTGAGCACTCACTCTTATCCCCTTTGCCTTTGTACAATGGCACTATGCACGCATTCCGCCAATCCTCAGGCACCTCACCATGAGTCATACATACATTAAATAACCTTACCAACCAGTCAACAATACAGTCACCCCCTTTTTTAATAAATTCCACTGCAATACCATCCAAACCTGCTGCCTTGCCGGCTTTCATCTTCCGCAAAGCTTTCACTACCTCTTCTCTGTTTACCAAATCATTTTCCCTAACCCTCTCACTTTGCACACCACCTCGACCAAAACACCCTATATCTGCCACTCTATCATCAAACACATTCAACAAACCTTCAAAATACTCACTCCATCTCCTTCTCACATCACCATTACTTGTTATCACCTCCCCATTTGCGCCCTTCACTGAAGTTCCCATTTGCTCCCTTGTCTTACGCACTTTATTTACCTCCTTCCAGAACATCTTTTTATTCTCCCTAAAATTTAATGATACTCTCTCACCCCAACTCTCATTTGCCCTTTTTTTCACCTCTTGCACCTTTCTCTTGATCTCCTGTCTCTTTCTTTTATACATCTCCCACTCAATTGCATTTTTTCCCTGCAAAAATCGTCCAAATGCCTCTCTCTTCTCTTTCACTAATACTCTTACTTCTTCATCCCACCACTCACTACCCTTTCTAATCAACCCACCTCCCACTCTTCTCATGCCACAAGCATCTTTTGCGCAATCCATCACTGATTCCCTAAATACATCCCATTCCTCTCCCACTCCCCTTACTTCCATTGTTCTCACCTTTTTCCATTCTGTACTCAGTCTCTCCTGGTACTTCCTCACACAGGTCTCCTTCTCAAGCTCACTTACTCTCACCACCCTCTTCACCCCAACATTCACTCTTCTTTTCTGAAAACCCATACAAATCTTCACCTTAGCCTCCACAAGATAATGATCAGACATCCCTCCAGTTGCACCTCTCAGCACATTAACATCCAGAAGTCTCTCTTTCGCACGCCTGTCAATTAACACGTAATCCAATAACGCTCTCTGGCCATCTCTCCTACTTACATAAGTATACTTATGTTACATACATACATACATATACATATACATATACATATACATATACATATACATATGCATATACTTATGTTCGCTGATGATACAGCGCTGGTGGCTGATTCATGTGAGAAACTGCAGAAGCTGGTGACTGAGTTTGGTAAAGTGTGTGGAAGAAGAAAGTTAAGAGTAAATGTGAATAAGAGCAAGGTTATTAGGTACAGTAGGGTTGAGGGTCAAGTCAATTGGGAGGTGAGTTTGAATGGAGAAAAACTGGAGGAAGTGAAGTGTTTTAGATATCTGGGAGTGGATCTGGCAGCGGATGGAACCATGGAAGCGGAAGTGGATCATAGGGTGGGGGAGGGGGCGAAAATTCTGGGGGCCTTGAAGAATGTGTGGAAGTCGAGAACATTATCTCGGAAAGCAAAAATGGGTATGTTTGAAGGAATAGTGGTTCCAACAATGTTGTATGGTTGCGAGGCGTGGGCTATGGATAGAGTTATGCGCAGGAGGATGGATGTGCTGGAAATGAGATGTTTGAGGACAATGTGTGGTGTGAGGTGGTTTGATCGAGTGAGTAACGTAAGGGTAAGAGAGATGTGTGGAAATAAAAAGAGCGTGGTTGAGAGAGCAGAAGAGGGTGTTTTGAAGTGGTTTGGGCACATGGAGAGGATGAGTGAGGAAAGATTGACCAAGAGGATATATGTGTCGGAGGTGGAGGGAACAAGGAGAAGAGGGAGACCAAATTGGAGGTGGAAAGATGGAGTGAAAAAGATTTTGTGTGATCGGGGCCTGAACATGCAGGAGGGTGAAAGGAGGGCAAGGAATAGAGTGAATTGGAGCGATGTGGTATACCGGGGTTGACGTGCTGTCAGTGGATTGAATCAAGGCATGTGAAGCGTCTGGGGTAAGCCATGGAAAGCTGTGTAGGTATGTATATTTGCGTGTGTGGACGTATGTATATACATGTGTATGGGGGGGGTTGGGCCATTTCTTTCGTCTGTTTCCTTGCGCTACCTCGCAAACGCGGGAGACAGCGACAAAGTATAATAAAAAAAAAATATGTATGTAAGTAGGAGAGATGGCTAGAGAGCATAATTGGATTATGTGTTAATTGATAGGTGCATGAAAGAGAGACTTTTGGATGTTAATGTGCTGAGAGGGGCAACTGGAGGGATGTCTGATCATTATCTTGTGCAGGTGAAGGTGAAGATTTGTAGAGGTTTTCAGAAAAGAAGAGAGAATGTTGAGGTGAAGAGTGGTGAAAGTGAGCAAGCTTGGAAAGGAGACTTGTGTGAGGAAGTATGAGGAGAGATTGAGTGGAGAATGGAAAAGGGTGAGAGCGAATGACGTAAGAGGAGTGGGAGAGGAATGGGATGTATTTAGGGAAGTAGTGATGGTTTGCACAAAAGATGATTGTGGGCAAATTAGAAAGGGTAGCGAGTGGTGGGATGAAGAGAAGAGAGGGGTGTTTGGATGATTTTTGCAGGGAAGTAGTGCAAATGACTGGGAGATGTACAAAAGAAAGAACCAGATCAAGAGAAAGGTGTAAGAGGTGAAAAAAAGGACAAATGAGAGCTGGGGTGAGTGAGTGAGTATCATTAAATTTTAGGGAAAATAAATAGATGTTTTGGAAGGAGGTAAATAAAGTGTTTGAGACAAGAGAACAAATGGGAACATCGGTGAAGGGGCAAATGAGGAGGTAATAACAAATAGTGGTGAAGCGAGAAAGAGATGGAGTGAGTATTTTGAAGGTTTATTGAATGTGTTTTATGATAGAGTGGCAGATATAGGGTGTTTTGGTCGAGGTGGTATGCGAAGTGAGAGGGTCAGGGAGAATATGGTTTGGTAGACAGAGAAGAGGTAGTGAAAGCTTTGAGGAAGATGAAAGCCAGCAAGGCGGTGGATTTGGATGGTATTGCAGTGGAATTTATCAAAAAAGTGGGTTACTGTGTTGTTGACTGGTTAGGAGGGAGGGATATTCAATGTATGTATGGTTCATGGTGAAATGCCTGAGGATTGGCAGAATGTATGCATAGTGCCATAGTACAGTGTTCAAATAACAGAGGTATAAGTTTGTTGAGTATTCTTGGGAAAGTATATGGGAGGGTATTGATTGAGAGGGTAAGGGCATGTACAGAACATCAGATTGGGAAAAAGCAGTGTGGTTTCAGAAGTGGTAAAGGATGTGTGGATCAGGTGTTTGCTTTGAAGAATGTAAGTGAGAAATATTGAGAAAAACAGATGGATTTGTATGTAGCATTTATGGATCAGGAGAAGGCATATGATAGAGTTGATAGAGATGCTTTGTGGAAGATTTTAAGAGTATATGGTGAGGGAGATAAGTTGTTAGAAGCAGTGAAAAGTTTTTATCGAGGATGTAAGGCATGTGTAGGAGTAGGAAGAAAGGAAAGTGATTAGTTCCCAATTAATGTCAGTTTGCAGCAGAGGTGTGTGATGTCTCCATGGTTGTTTAATTTGTTTATGGATGGGGTTGTTAGGGAGGTGAATGCAAGAGTTTTGGAGAGAGGGGCAAGTATGCAGTTTGTTGTGGATGAGAGGGCTTGGGAAAAGTCAGTTGTTGTTCACTGATGATACAGGACTGGTGGCTGATTTGACTGAGAAACTGCAGAAGTTGGTGAGTGACTTTGGTAAAGTGTGAAAGAAGAAAGCTGAGAGTAAATGTGAATAAGAGCAAAGTCATTAGGTTCAGTAGGGATGAGGGACAAGTTAATTGGGAGGTAAGTTTGAATGGAGAAAAACTGGAGGAAGTGAAGTGTTTTAGATATCTGGGAGTGGATCTGGCAGCGGATGGAACCATGCAAGCAGAAGTGAGTCACAGGGTGGGGGAGGGGGCGAAGGTTCTGGAAATGTTGAAGAATGTGTGGAAGGCAAGAATGTTATCTCGATGCAAAAATGGGTAAGTTTGAAGGAATAGTGGTTCCAACAATGTTATATGGCTGCACTGCATGGGGTATAAATAGGGTTGTGCGGAGGAGGGTGGATGTGTTGGAAATGAAATGTTTGAGGATAATATGTGGTGTGAGGTGGTTTGATTAAGTAATGAAAGGGGTAAGAGAGATGTATGATAATAAAAAGAGTGTGGTTGAGAGAGCAGAAGAGGGTGTATTGAAATGGTTTGGTCACATGGAGAGAATGAGTGCGGAAAGTTTGACAAAGAGGATATATATGGCAGAGGTGGAGGGAACGAGGAGAAGTGGGAGACCAAATTGGAGGTGGAAGGATGGAGTGAAAAAGATTTTGAGCGATTAGGGCCTGAACATACAGGAGGGTGAAAGGCATGCAAGGAAAAGAAAGAATTGGAATGATATGGTATACCATGGTCGATGTGCTGTCAATGGACCAAACCAGAGCATGTGAAGTGTCTGGAAAGTTTTGTGATGCCTGGATGTGGAAAGGGAGCTGTGGTTTCGGTGTATTACACATGATAGCGAGTGACTGAGTGTGAACGAATGTGGCCTTTGTTTTTTCCTAGCACTACCTCATGCACATGTGGGGGGAGGGGGTGTCATTTCATGTGTGGCGGGGTGGTGACAGGAATGGATGAAGGCAGCAAGTACGAATAATGGGAAGCATCTGTATTTGAAAGGTTATTTAAAATTACCTGCTATACCAATAACACAACATGCATATTAACACTAGTGTATCCTGTTTTACCCCTTTTTTTTTCATGCATTTGTTTGTAAAGGATTGGTTACTCTATTGTGTAATACATATCAGATAGTAAATCTTCAAATGACATTGCCATTACTAAGCAAGTTTAGTGAAGTGCTTGCTATCAACAGCATGCAAATGTTAAGGATTAATTATCAATTTGTGACACTTCATTCTTTTATGTAACTGTTCATAAATGAATGCTTTACGACATTATATACCCCACATATAATCAATATTAAACATGTGTATATATGTATATGTATGTATACGTTGAAGTGTATAGGTACGTATATGTGCGTGTGCGGGCATTTATGTATATACATGTATATGTGGGTGGGTTGGGGCCATTCTTTCATCTGTTTCCTGGCACTACCTCGCTAACGTAGGAGACAGCGACTAATAAACAAATATAAATATAAATAATAATAATAATCATGATACAAATTGAATAGGATAAGAGAAAGCTGTACAGGCATACGAATTCTACATGCCATGCTGACATACGTCTGACTTACATCCATTTCAAGATACGACCATTTGGTGAAAATGGAACTCAGATGTATAATGGGAAGCATCTGTATTTGAAAGGTTATTTAAAATTACCTGCTATACCAATAACACAACATGCATATTAACACTAGTGTATCCTGTTTTACCCCTTTTTTTCATGCATTTGTTTGTAAAGGATTGGTTACTCTATTGTGTAATACATATCAGATAGTAAATCTTCAAATGACATTGCCATTACTAAGCAAGTTTAGTGAAGTGCTTGCTATCAACAGCATGCAAATGTTAAGGATTAATATCAATTTGTGACACTTCATTCTTTTATGTAACTGTTCATAAATGAATGCTTTACGACATTATATACCCCACATATAATCAATATTAAACATCACCATTAAGGCGAGTTTGTTGAGTTGTGTACCGCTACTAGTGTGTAAATTCTTATGATATTTTGTCATGCTGTTTTTGGTCTTCCACTGGTTTTTTGACAATTGTTTTTCAATGACTGTTTTAATACATTATATATGCCAAACAGAAAATCTTAAGACTACATCGCCATTACATAAGTCCCTCGCTAACTATTGGGGTTATGTCCCTAAAAGACCCAGGTGGTTGGCCTATGGAAAAGGGTTAGGGGAATGACCCATGAAATACCTTAAATCCTGTAACAAATACTTCAGAGTTAAAATTAAGCACATTATACTCCAAATACAAAATGCTTTTCCATAAAAGTACAAAGAAATGATGTACAAACCTATGAGGTAATGATATGACTGCATCATACTACCAATCATACTGTACTTCCATTCTCAAACAAGGCAATCTTCCAGCTATCTACTTATCTATCTGTATCTCTGACACTCGTTCTCTTCTGGAACTCCCGACAAGCCGGCGGCATGGCAAAAGTCTCCACTTATCCCTGTCCTTACATGCCTCCTTTGTATACACTATTCCATGCATTCTTCCCCAACTTCTCTCCCACTCTACTTCCCCATGTCACAGGTGGTCATCCTCTCACACCAAACCCTTTAAATGTGCTACCATACACTCTTCATACACTTCCCATCTTGCAGTATTTCCACATGTTCAAGCCACCTCAAAGTATTACATTTTATCTACTCTACCAATCCACATTTCATTCTGTTTGCATTCCCTACCATATAAAATCTTTCATACACCCTCTGTTTCTTTCTTCATGCCATCCAGTCATAGCTCATGCTCCTCTCAAACAGCTCATTTCCAAAGCCTGAATTCTTGACCTCAGGGACCCATTCCATGCTCATGCTTCAGCTGCACTTACATGCTTACACATCTATCTATATTTCAGATGCCTGTTCCCTCCAAGAACCCCCATCAAGGGGAAGCCATGGGAAATGAGTCTCCACTTATTCCTGTCCTTACATGCCTCCCTTGCATACACCATTCCACCCATTCTTCCATCATTTCTCTCCCTCCAGTATTCCTCCACTTTATTTGTTCATGTTACATATCTACCCCTCATTATTTTATTAAGGCACTGCACCACAGGTCTCTTCTACCCTGTATTACTCTCATATCACCAAACTTACCAATAATAGTTCCCAAACAAATGGCAAACAAATGGCTACCTCGACACTCACCTCTGCAACATGTGTGGTTACAACCCTCCTGCCTCTTCCTAGAAATGGTGGTTTGCCATACTGGGCCACAAGGAGCCCACGGCCAAATGAAACTCATCCAATGCATGGCAAAATTTTGGTGAAGCCATGGATAATCAAAATCTGGTGTCATGGTTGGTAAATTGGTATACACATTACTCTATACATGTATACTCAAAGCCACGGTAAGCAAGGGGCCTCTGTTCAAGGTAAGTTCATCGAGAAGCGTACTATCACTATGCCTAAATGTTTGACAATTATCAATCCGTGATGATGTTAAGTTTGTTTTTCTACTTAAAATCCCTAATAAATGTTTGCTACACAACAAACTGTAATGTTACACCAACATTGCCATTACAAAGTGAAATTGTTGATTGCTACGATACATTCATTGCTACAGGGCTTGCTGAACCAGAGTCATGTTATATAGCCATATAGAAAGTGGCAAGGCAGCAGGTTTGGAAGGTATTGCAGTGGAATTCATTAAAAAAGGGGGTGACTGTATTGTTGACTGGTTGGTAAGGTGCCTGAGGATTGGCAGAATGCTTGCACAGTACCATTGTACAAAGGCAAAGGGGATAAAAATGAGTGCTCAAATTACAGAGGTTTCAGTTTGTTGAGTGTTCCTGGGAAATTATATGGGAGGGTACTGATTGAGAGGGTGAAGGCATGTACAGAGCATCAGATTGGGGAAGAGCAGAGTGGTTTCAGATGTGGTAGAGGATGTGTGGATCAGATGTTTGCTTTGAAGAATGTATGTGAGAAATACTTAGAAAAGCAAATGGATTTGTATGTAGCATTTATGGATCTGGAGAAGACATACGATAGAGTTGATAGAGATGCTCTGTGGAAGGTATTAAGAATTTATGGTGTGGGAGGTAAGTTGTTAGAAGCAGTGAAAAGTTTTTATCGAGGATGTAAGGCATGTGTACGTGTAGGAAGAGAGGAAAGTGATTGGTTCTCAGTGAATGTTGGTTTGCAGCAGGGGTTGTTTAATTTGTTTATGGATGGGGTTGTTAGGGTGTTGAATGTAAGAGTTTTGGAAAGAGGGGCAAGTAAGAAGTCTGTTGTGGATGAGAGAGCTTGGGAAGTGAGTCAGTTGTTGTTCGCTGATGATACAGCGCTGGTGGCTGATTCGGGTGAGAAACTGCAGAAGCTTGTGACTGAGTTTGGTAAAGTGTGTGAAAAAAGAAAGCTGAGAGTAAATTTGAATGAGCAAGGTTATTTGGGTTGAGGGACATCTCAACTGGGAGATAAGTTTGAATGGAGAAAAACTGGAGGAAGTGAAATGTTTTAGATATCTGGGAGTGGATTTGGCAGTGGATGGAACCATGGAAGCGGAAGTGAATCATAGGGTGGGGGAGGGGGCAAAAGTTCTGGGCGCGTTGAAGAATGTGTGGAAGTCAAGAACGTTATCTTGGAAAGCAAAAATGGGTATGTTTGAAGGAATAGTGGTTCCAACAATGATATATGGTTGCGAGGCGTGGGCTATAGATAGACTTGTGCGGAGGAGGGTGGATGTGCTGGAAATGAGATGTCTGAGGACAATATGTGGTGTGAGGTGGTTTGATCGAATAAGTAATGAAAGGGTAAGGGAGATGTGTGGTAATGAAAAGAGTGTGGTTGAGAGAGCTGAAGAGAGTGTTTTGAAATGGTTTGGTCACATGGAGAGAATGAGTGAGGAAAGATTGACAAAGAGGATATATGTGTCAGAGGTGGAGGGAACGAGGAGAAGTGGGAGACCAAATTGGAGGTGGAAAAATGGAGTGAAAAAGATTTTGAGTAATCGGGGCCTGAACATGCAAGAGGGTGAGAGGCATGCAAGGAATAGAATGAATTGGAACAATGTGGTATACCGGGGTCGACATGCTGCCAATGGATTGAATCAGGGCATGTGAAGCGTCTGGGGTAAACCATGACAGCTAGAGAATTAGTGTGAACAAATGTGGCCTTTGTTGTCTTTTCCTAGCGCTACCTCGCGCACATGGGGGGGGGGGGGTATTTCATGTGTGGCAGGGTGGCAATGGGAATGAATAAGGGCAGACAGTATGAATTACGTACATGTGTATATGTGTTTAAGTCTGTGTGTGTATATATATGTATATGTTGAGATGTATAGGTATGTATATGTGCGTGTGGACGTGTATGTATATACATGTGTATGTGGGTGGGTGGGCCATTCTTTCGTGTGTTTATTTGTGCTATCTCGCTAACTCGGGAGTCAGCGACAGTATAATAAATAAATAAAATAAATAAACAGAAAGCGGGAAAGATTAGCCTGCACTTCAAACCGTAACACAATCCAAGAGATGCAAAAAGGTATGCACTATCAACTGACAGATAAATCTTTAGAAATTTTATGAAAGCTGCGCTAGATTTATGCCAGCGTATGTGATTTGGATTAACCATTGTTGTGTAATCCACATGCAAGTGTTAACTTTTACGTTAAAGCACAAATTAATTCAATTTTGCTTCTTATGTATATAGTGAACATTTTCATCATCATTGTTCTATCTATTCCAGTGAAAGTTTTCAATACTTGATAAAAGTATTCTTAAATGGGGTCTTCAAAATCCAACTTCACATTCATGAAGACTCTTTAGATATGTGATATCTCTGTCCAAGCTTTTTGGTGAAATTTTGTTAGATATTGCCATTATGCCTCCTACACTAAAGACTATCCGATATTTTAACGTGTAGGGTGTCTGGGTCAGGGATAGAGTCATGGTAGGTTTTGGAGATAAGAGATGATGTGGAGAAAGCTTTGTACAATATGAATATGGCTGGAGTGGATGGTATAGGGGTGACGGTGTTGTTCATCAGTTTGCTAGGATTTCCAAATGTAGAAGGGATAATGGTGAGGTGCCTGAGGAATGGCAGAATGCAAGTATAAAGCCACTGTATGAAGGTAGTGGAATGTACATATAAAGTCACCATGTAAAGGCAAGGAGAAAAGAGGTTACTGTTCAGATTACAAAGGTATAAGTTGTTGATTACAGCCAGTGAGTTGTGTGGAAGAGTGGCAATTTGAGGTGGTGGTGGCATGTAAAGAGCATCAGATTGGGGAGGAACAATGTGGTTTCAGAGGCGATTGAGGATGTGAGGATCAGATGTTTGCTATGAAGAACTTGTGTGAGAAAAGCTTAGAGACACTGCTGGATTTCTATGTGGCATTTATGGATCTGGATAAAGCATGTGATTTCGTTGATAGATATGCTCTGTGGAAGATGCTTGAAATAAGTGGTGTGGGAAGAAAGCAATTTGAAGCAGGGAGGAGGATTTATCAAGGGAGTAAAGTGTATGTGTAGGCAGAGAAAAGGGCAAATGGTCCAGATTAACATGGGTCTACAGCAGGTGTGTGTGATGTCATGAAGGCTGTTTAATTTGTTTATGGATGAGGGAAGCGAATGAAGGGCCTTGGAGAAAGGAAGTTATACAGTTTGTTGGGGGTGTGGGTGCCTGAGGGGTTAGTCAGTTGTTTGTTGATATAGCAGAGAAGGCAGATTTGAGTTAAGGAACAGCAAAAGTTGGTGTCTGAGTTAAAGGAGAAAGTTAGGTTTAGGAGTGAAGAGAGAAAAATTATCTGGCCTGTGAGTTTGAATGAAGAGAACTTGAAGGAAGTGAAGTGCTTTGGATATGTGGGAGTGATTATGGCAGTGAATGGATCCATGGGAGCAGTATTGAGCCATAGGGTGGATAAAGGGTAAAGGTCTAGAGCATACAGAAATATGTGGAAAGAGAGCAAAATAAAGGCAAGGTTTGATAGTATGGTAGTTCTGTTAGGGCGTATGGATGAGAGGCATGGGTCTCAGACAAAAATCTTAAAGAAGAGGGTGAATGTGTTGGCTAAGAAATGTTTAAGGAAAGTGGTGTGAGGAAGGTCTATCAGAGAAGAAATGATAGCATAAAAAAGAGATGTAGCACCAAGAGATTCACATATGAGAAAGCTGGAGAGGATGTCCTCAAATGGAATGAACATATATAGAGGATAAGTGAGGAAAAGATGACTGAGGTCATCCATGTCAGAAGTGAAAGGAATGAGGAAAATGGAGACCAACTGACTATTTAGAATAATATGCTGCATAAAAACAAAGGTCATTAGCAGCTGATATTTCTCCAACAAAATATCTAAAACTCTAAATGTAAAAAATATTTCATCATATCTTTAAAAAGATAATCAATATAATGGGTTTGAGAAAATTAAAATAACAAAATCCTTAAATTTACGATTGAAATTATCTAAATCATATCTTGTACAATATATTGGCTTACTTCAAAACCAATCAAATTAAAAATGTGACAATCTTGTCTCTATAAACTCATGAGGATAATATCTATTTTTCTTTTATCATACTTTGTCGCTGTCTCCCGCATTAGCAAGGTAGCGCAGGGAAACAGACAAAAGAATGGCCCAACCCACCCACATATACATGTATATACATACACGCACATATACATGCCTATACATTTCAACGTTTATTTATTCATTTATTATACTTTGTCGTTGTCTCCTCCGTAAGAGAGGTAGCACAAGGAAACACATGAAAAAATGGCCCAACCCACCCACATACAAGTGTATATACATACAAATCCATGCACATATACATACCTATACATCTCAACGTATACATATATATACACACACAGACATATACATATACATACATATACATACATGCGTAAAATTGTGATCCTTTCCAACATACATACAGATGTACATAATTCATACCCTCTGCCCTTATTCATTCCCGTCGCTACCCCACCACACATGAAATGACAACCCCCTCCCCCGCATGTGCACGAGGTAGCGCTAGGAAAAGACAAGAAAGGCCACATTCATTCACACTCAGTCTCTAGCTGTCATGTATAATGCACCGAAACCACAGCTCCCTTTCCACATCCAGGCTCCACAAAACTTTCCATGGTTTACCCCAGATGCTTCACGTGCCCTGGTTCAATCCACTGACAGCATTCCTTGCACGCCTTTCACCCTCCTGCATGTTCAGGCCCCGATCACTAAGAATCTTTTTCACTCCATCTTTCCACCTCCAATTTGGCCTCCCACTTCTCCTCATTCCCTCCACCTCTGACACATATATCCTCTTTGTCAATCTTTCCTCACTCATTCTCTCCATGTGAGCAAACCATTTCAAAACACCCTCTTCTGCCCTCTCAACCACACTCTTTTTATTACCACACATCTCTCTTAACCTTTCATTACTTGCTAGATGAAACCACCTCACACCACATATTGTCCTCAAACATCTCATTTCCAACACATCCACCCTCCTCCGCACAACTCTATCTATAGCCCATGCCTCACAACCATATAACATTACTGGAACCACTGTTCCTTCAAACATATCCATTTTTGCTTGCCAAGATAACTTTCTCAACTTCCACACATATTGCAACGCTCCCAGAACTTTCGCCCCCTCCACCACCCTATGATTCACTTCCGCTTCCATGGTTCCATCCGCTGCTAAATCCACTCCCAGATATCAGAAACACTTCACTTCCTCCGGTTTTTCTCCATTCAAACTTACCTCCTAACTGACATTTCAACGTATACTTACTATACATACACAGACATATACAGTATACACATGTACATATTATACTTGCTGCCCTCAGCCATTCCTGTCGCCACCCTGCCACACATGAAAAGGCACCCCCCTTCCCCCCACGCATGCGTGAGGTAGCACTAGGGAAAGACAACAAAGGCCACATTCATTCAAACTCAGTCTCTAGCTGTCATGTGCAATGCACCAAAAACACAGCTCCCTTTCCACATCCAGGCCCCACAAAACTTTCCATGGTTTACCGAAGACGCTTCACATGCCTTGGTTCAATCGATTGACAGCACATTGACCCTAGTATACCACATCATTCCAGTTCACTCTATTCCTTGCACGCCTTTCACCCTCCTGTATGTTCAGATCCTGACTGCTCAAAATCTTTTTCACTCCATCCCACTTCTCCTCGTTCCCTCTTCCCGACACATACATCCTCTTTATCAATCTTTCCTCACTCATCTCTCTATGTGACCAAACCATTTCAATACACTCTCTTCTGCTCTCTCAACTACAATCTTTATTACTACACATCTCTCACTCTTTCATTACTCACTTAATCAAACCATCTCACACCACATTTTGTCCTTAAACATCTCACTTCCAGCACATCCACCCTCCTCCGCATAACCCTACCTCAAAACCATATAACATTGTTGGAACCACTATTCCTTCAAACATACCCATTTTGCTCTCTGAGAGAACGTTCTTGCCTTCCACACATTCTTTAATGCTCCCAGAGCCTTTGCCCCTCCCCCACTTTGTGACTAATTTCTGCTTCCATGGCTCCATCCGCTGCTAAATCCACTCCCAGATATCTAAAACACTTCACTTCCTCCAGTTTTTCTCCATTCAAACTTACCTTCCAATTGACTCGTCCCTCAACCGTAATGAACCTAATAATCTTCCTCTTATTCACATTTACTCTCAGCTTTCTTCTTTCACACACTTTACTAAACTCAGTCACCAGCATCAGCAGTTTCTCACCCGAATCAGCCACCAGTGCTTTATCATCAGCAAACAACAACTGACTCACTTCACAAGCCCTCTCATCCACAACAAACTGCATACTTGCCCCTCTCTCCAAAATCTTGCATTCACTTTCCTGACAACCCCATCCATAAACAAATTAAACAACCATGGAGACATCCTGCACCCCTGCTGTAAACTGACATTCACTAAGAACCAAACACTTTCCTCTCTTCCTACTTGTACACATGCCTTACATCCTCGATAAAAACATTTCACTGCTTCTAGCAACTTACCTCCCACACCATATACTCTTAACACCTTCCACAGAGCATCTCTATCATATGCCTTTTCCAAATCCATAAATGCTACATACAAATCCATTTCTTTTTCTAAGTATTTCTCACATACACTCTTCAAAGCACACCTGATCCACACATCCTCTACCACTTCTAAAACCACACTGCTCTTCCCCAATCTGAAGCTCTGTAAATGCCTTCACCCTCTCAATCAATACCCTCCCAAATAATTTCCCAGGAATAATCAACGAACATATACCTCTGTAATTTGAGCACTCGCCTCTATCCCCTTTGCCTTTGTACGATGGCACTATGCATGCATTCCACCAGTCCTCAGGCACTTCACCATGAGACATACATACTTTGAATATTCTCACTAACCAGTCAACAACACAGTCATCCCCTTTTTTAATAAATTCCACTGCAATACCATCCAAACCCACTGCCTTGCCAGCTCTCATCTTCCGCAAAGCTTTCACTACCTCTTCTCTGTTTACCAAGCCATTCTCCCTGACCCTCTCACTTCGCATACCACCTCGACCAAAACACCCTATATCTGCCACTCTTTTATCAAACACATTCAACAAACCTTCAAAATACTCACTCCATCTCCTTCTCACTTCACCACTACTTCTTATTACCTACCCATTAGCCCCCTTCACCGATGTTCCCATTTCTTGTCTTCTGCACTTTATTTACCTCCTTCCAAAACATCTCTTTATTTTGCCTAAAATTTAATGATACTCTCTCACTCCAACTCTCATTAGCCCTCTTTTTCACCTCTTGCACCTTTCTCTTCACCTCCTGCCTCTTTCTTTTATACATCTCCCAGTAATTTGCACTATTTCCCTGCAAAAATCATTCAAATGCCTCTCTCTTCTCTTTCACTAACAATCTTTCTTCATCCCACCACTCACTACCCTTTCTAATCTGCCCACCTCCCACCTTTCTCATGCCACAGGCATCTTTTGCACAAGCCATCACTGCTTCCCTAAATACATCCCATTCCTCCCCCACTCCCCTTACATCATTTGCTCTCACCTTTTTCCAATCTGCACTCAATCTCTCCTGGTGCTTCCTCATACAAGTCACCTTTCCAAGCTCACTTACTCTCATCACTCTCTTCACCCCAACATGCTCTCTTCTTTTCTGAAAACCTCTACAAATCTTCATCTTCGCCTCCACAAGATAATGATAAGACATCCCTTTAGTTGCCCCTTTCAGCACATTAACATCCAAAAGTCTCTCTTTCACGCCTATCAATTAACACGTAATCCAATAACGCTCTCTGGCCATCTCTCCTAGTTACATATGTATACTTATCTATATCTCTCTTTTTAGACCAGGTATTCCCAATCATCATCCCTTTTTCAGCACACAAATCTACAAGCTCTTCACCATTTCCATTTACAACACTGAACACCCCATGCACATCAATTATACCCTCAATTGCCACATTACACACCTTTGCATTCAGATCACCCATCACTATAACCCAGTCTCGTGCACCAAAGCTGCTAACACACTCACTCAGCTGCTCCCAAAACACTTGCCTCTCATGATCTTTCTTCTCATGACCAGGTGCACAGGCACCAATAATCACCCATCTCTCGTCATCCACTTTCAGTTTTACCCATATCAATCTAGATTTTACTTTCTTACACTCTATCACATACTCCCACAACTCCTGCTTCAGGAGTTATGGGGATGATAAGAAGGGTTAAAAAAATTTCTGCTGAGAGTACCACACACGTTTCCACAACATTCTACACAGAGTCAAGGTTGCTCTCCAGCTATTAACTACTCACAAGTTAATAGCCTAGCTAGATTACCTGATCATTAAGACTTGCATGATGTGTCAACAGCCACATAAGTGGCAGTGGAGAAAGGCAAAACCAAGGAGGAGGTGGAAAGATGAAGTGAAAGATGCTTTGAAGGCTAGGGGCCTGAACTGCAGGAAGGTGCAAGGGACGGAAGGAACAGAGCAAACTGGAATAATGTGGTTTACAGGGGATGATGTGCTCTTCATGGGCTACATCAGAGCACATGATGTGGTCAGAGGAAATCTTGGAAAGGTTCTGTGGAGCATAGTTATGGATAGGTGGTTCTGGTTTTAGTGTATTATACATAACTCAAGGGTAAATGTCCATGAATGAGGCCATTTCTTGGTCTATTCCTGGTATTCCCTAACTAAAACGGAATGGTGATCATGTAAAATTTAATGTAATACCTTTAATATCAAAGAATGTTTTTAAATTCTTTATTTTCTAATTCATAATTCATCAACTTTTCCTGCGTTAACCACGTAGCACTGGAAAGAAAGAAAGGCCACATTTGCTCAGATCCATTCTCCAACTGTCATATGTAGTGGTCCGAAACCACTGCTCCCTATCCATATCCTGGCCCCACAGACCTTTCCATGGTTTACCCTGGATGCTTCACATGCCCTGATTCAATCAAATCACAGCACATTAACCCTAGTATACCACATCATTCTAATTCACTCAATCCCATGCACACCTTTCAACCTCCAGCATATTTAAGCCATGATCACTCAAAATATTTTTCACTCCATTCTTCCATCTCTAATTTGGTTTCCCCATTCTCCTTGTTCCCTCCACTTTGGACACATATATCCTCTTTGTCAACCTTTCCTCACTCACTCTTTCCATATGTCCAAATCATTTCAGCACACCATTTTCAGCTCTCTCAACTATTCTCTTCGTATTAACACTCCTCTCTCTTACCCTTTCATTACTTAATCAAACCATCTCACACCACATACTCTCTTCAAACATTTCACTCCCAACACATCCATCCTGCCCCAAATAGCCTTGCATCATGCCTTGCATCCATATAATATTGATGGAACTACAGTACCTACACACATACCCATTTTTTGCTCTCTCAGATAACATTCTCTCTTTCCACATATTCTTTGGCTTTCCCAGAACCTTTGTCCCCCTCATCCATCATATGACTCACTTTCACTTCCATGGCTTCATTCACTGCCATGTACACTACCAGGTATAAAACAATTCACATCCTCAAAGATTTCTTCATGCAAACTCACACTGTAACTAACCTGCTAAACCTAATAACCTTGCCTATATTTACATTTACTCTCAATGTACTTCCTCCTTCCAAACACTCTTCCAAACTTCTTCACCAACTACTGCAAATTCTCACTCATATCTGCAACCAGTGCTGTATCAAAAGCAAACAACTGAATCACTCTCCAGGCTCTCACATCCCCTACAGACTGCATGCACACTCCTCTCTCAAAGTCATATTTACCTCCCTCACCACCCCATCCATAAATAAAGTGAATAACTCACCCCTTTCTCCAAGACACATTTACCTCCCTCATCACCCCATCAATAAATAAGGTGAATAACTATTGTGACATTACACACCCCTGCTGTATACCAAACTTCACTTGGAACCATTTACTTTCTTTTCTTCTGACACACATGCCTTACACCCTTGATAAAAACTGCTTCTAGCAACTCTCCTCTCACACTGTACATTAATCAAGACCTTCTACAAGGCATTTCTATCAACCTTGTCATATACCTTCTCCAGATCCATGAATGCCACACACAAATCCATCTGTTTCTTTAAGTATTTCTCACACGCATTCTTTAAAGCAAACACCTGATCTAAATATCCTCTATCACTTGTGAGACCACACTGATCCTCCCCAATCTGATACTATGTACATGCCTTCACCCTTTCAACCAACACCCTCCCATACAACTTACTTGGTACACTTAAAAACATACCTCTACAGTTTGAACACTCACCTTTATCCCCCTTGCACTCTACATGCATTCTGCCAATCCTCTGGCACCTCTCCAGGATCCATACATATAACAAAAATTATCATCAACCTATCGAGAACACAGTCATCCCCTTTCTTATTATCAACTTCAATACTATCCACTCAAGCTGCCTTACCACACTTTATCTTACGTAAGGCTTTCACCACCTCTTCTCTCTACCAAACAGCTTTCTATCACAATCTCACATTGTATACCAATCCAACAAAACACCCTACATCTGCCATCCTATCATAAAACTCAATTAAGATTCTTTCACAATACTCACTCTATCTCCTCCTTACTTCACCACTAACTGTTACCACTTTTCCTTTTACCTCCTTCACCAATGTTCCCCATTGTTCTCTTGGTTTTAACGCATTATCAACCTTCTTCCATTCTCTCTGAAGGCTTCTAATACATGCTCACCCCAACTTTCATTTGCCCTCTGCACATTCCTCTTATCCTTCTGCTGCTCTCTCTTATACAACCCACAATCATCTACACTCCTTCCCTAAAGGTACTACCCTAATGCCCATCTCTTCTCTCTCACTAGCAACTTTACTTTTCAGTCCCACCATTCAAGACCCTTTCTAATTTGCCTACCTTCCACCATTCGCATGCCATAAGCATTGCTTCCCTAAATGCCTCTCATTCCTTAACTACTCCCCTTGCTTCATTTACTCTTCATCTTTTCTCATTCTACACTCAATCTCTCCTAGGATTTCTTCATACAAGTCTCTTTTCCAAACCCATTCACTCTCACCACTTTCCTCCGACCTACACTGTTTCCTATAGTCCGAAAACCTCTATAATCTTCACACTCACCTCCACAAGCTACTGACTAGACAGCCAACCAGCTGCCCCTCTCAGCACATTTACATCTAACTCTCTCTCCTTTACATGGCTGTCAATTAATATGCAATCCAATAATACCCAGTGACCATCTCTCCTCACATATATATACTTGTGTACATTTCTCGTTTTAAACCAGGTGTTCCCAATCACCAGTCATTTTTCAGAACACAGCTCCAAAAGCTGTTCACCGTTACCATCCGTAATACTGAATACCCCATGCCTCCCAATTATATCCTCAATTGCCACATTACTTACCTTCATACTCAAATCACTAATCATTAACACCTGGTCTCTTACATCAAAACTGCTGACACACTCACTCAGCTGCTCCTAAAACACCTGCACTCATGATCTGGCCATGTGCACAGGCACTAAAAATCACCCATCTAATGCCATTCACTTTCATTTTTACCCAAATCAGTCTAGAATTTACATCCTTACACTCACACAATCCTACAACTCCTCTTTCATGAGCAGTACCCTCGTTCCTTAGCTCTTGTCCTATGACCAACACGACTTTACTCCTAAGACATTTACAAACCATTATTCCCCTTTATCTTTGATATTTCAAGAAAATGATTCTCCAATAGTTCTGAATTTCCTAAACCTTCTATGGTAGGGATAACACATTTTCTTGTGGATATTAAAGCGTTAAATGAAAGAGCATCCTCCATCTTCACATATGTCGGCATAACGAAATGCATTACCATCACTGAAATAAACGGCTGAGAAAAGGCTTTCCTACTAAATTTGCTTTTCTTATATATGGTGAAGATGCTATTCTTACAAATGCCATACTGCCAAGCAACAGCTGAAGAGCATAACCCAGGCTCAAGTTCATTCACACTCCTGAACAGGCTTACCTATAGTAGGAGTTCTTGCTGAACACTTAATCATGTTGGTCACTAGTTCAATTGGGCAGCAATGTAGAAGTATATGAGGGATAAACAATGAGCAGTGGGTACTGCAGCATGTGAAGCACTGATACTTCACAATACGGAGCCAGTTGGGGTTGCGTTGTAATGCAATAGCTATTGTTATAATGAAAAAATGAGAGTAATATGCATGCACATGCTATACTGAATTATTATATTGAACCCTGCTATTTTGTGACCTTTCTGGACTAAAAATAACCCTACTCTTTTGTGACCTTTCTGTATTAAAAACAAACATGTGACTTGTACCTTCATACCTTCCTAATGAAATTAATATATTTTACAAGAATTTGTTGCTACACAAAAAAGGACTTTTCCGTGAAATAACATTTTCGGACCACTGGGTAATGTGGTCTTTGCCAGACTTAAAACCTTGGACCTTTGCTTCAACCTTCATCTGTTTTTTTTTTCCAAGTAAAGACCCGTCTCATCACAGAATCATAACTGATCCTCTAAAGTTTCTGGAGTAACAATTTTGCATGTCCTGCAGCCTCTACATAAGCTTTTGCAGCCTCCTCCCATAGAATCATATTTCTCACATGACTGACAAGTCTGTTAAAATTATGAAGCCAATCCTGACTTCTGGTAAATTTTTTTTCAGCCTGGTTTACCTTCTTTCTTCACCAACTTTCCATGAATCATGATGATTTTATTTTCAATCATTTGCCTAGTCATAAGAAACCAATACTCATGCATTTCTCACACCCCAATATTCTGGTCATCCTCCATCTACACATATGCAAGAAACCGGAGATGCATTGCTAAATTTGAAATCAACCGAGAAAAGACTTTCCTAACAAGATTCATTTTTCTTCCTTCTGGCATGGATGCTGCTCTCATTAACACCATAACAAAGAGCAGCTGCTGAAGTGCTAGATCCAAGCTCAAGTTCATTCAGTATCTTGAAATTTTCATCCATCTCTGATGCCTGTTCCCTTTAGGAACCTGCTTAGGGAGGTAACCACACCATAAGAGTCTCTATAACTGTTAAACTCTTAGCCCTTAATGCCTCACTGGCTGCTGGCAGAGGGCAACTCTAGTGCAGTGTTTTCAGAGGCTTCCACCTAATAAGTCTATCTAATATTCCTGCCTAATGTTATAACCTATTACCTCTACCTAATGCTCCCAGCTAATGCTCCTACCTAAAGCTGTCTAACATTCCTACCTACTACTTCTATCTATTTCTCCAACTATTCTGCCAAAAAGCAGGGCTAGTACAAAACACTTACTGCAGGAAAATTTAGAGTTGTGAAGAATGAGTTGCATGAATTAAGTGTTGTCAAGTGTTATTTGTGACACGGAGAGATTGTATGTTTGTGGACAGAATACCAGCAGTCCACATGAGGGTGAGGCAGAAAGAATAGACGGCTACCGGGGTCAAAGGAGTGCAGCTGGACAACCACTGGTATCATGGTGATTGATTGAAGTAAGAAGTGTAGAAATATACAGATGGCAAATGATGCATCCTAGAAAAGAACTGATGCAGAGGGCGAAATGGCACATGCAGCATTGGCATCCTGTGGCATGCAGCTTGTGCTATCATTATAAAATAATTGGGAGTAATTTAGATACTTGTGCTATATCAATGATGTTATGTGAGATCTTTCCACATCCTGACACTACTGTGCAATGCACTCTCCCTTCATCATCTAACTGTTGCAAAAGTGTCTTCATACTTAGGAAAAAACATACCTAATCTATCTACGGTTTTGCTGCTTTTCTCAGTGTTGCTTCGTATGAGTCGTGTTACAGTAAGAAGATCATCAGTCAGTTGGGAAGACTTCTTCAGTAATATCTCTCGGCTCATGCGGTCTCGCTGACGGATGTTGGTTTCATCTCCTCTTTGCTCAGCAGTAGTAAAGAGTTCATCTTTACTTCTCTGTAAATTGGGAAATGGTTATGTAATCATCTCAACATTACTTCTCTGTAAATTGGAAAATGGTTATGCAATAATCATCTCAGCATGATCTGTTGTTTTCCTCTGCATGATTATGCTAATGCTATTAAAGAGAAGAGAGGCTTTTTGCAACATAATGCATTTTTCCTTTAATGTTTATCGCAGTCTGTGACTATTGCTAAACTCTATACAAATATATCAATCCTACAAAAGACTTACTTTCCTTTAACATATTTGTATTACAAAGAAGTGGCAGCATACTGAAAAGAAGACAATACCCAATTGTCAATGAATACCCATAGCAAGATTTTGCTGTATTGTAAGGATAGAACATGGTACACATGCACAAACTAATTGTTTAACAACACTGTTATTTCAACATGTCAACTGTATGTTGATCTAGGTATTACCAAATGCTAACAGCTAATGTTTCTACCTAAGCTCCAGTTTAATGTTCCTACCTGCTACTTCTATCTACCATTCCTCCCATTATGCCCAAAAGGCATGGTAAGCGCATAACTATTTCACTATGCATACTACAATGGGGAATTTAACATTAAAAAATGCAGGGAAAAAGAAAGCCACATATGTGCAAAAAATACTCAAAAGGTAATGAAACAGAGAAAGGACAATCACTCTACTCTGACACATGAGCCTCAGGAGACAGCTGAACTTGACCATATCGACATAGCGGTCTAACCTGATTGATAGAGAGTTGAGTTGCAAGGAGAGCATTTCGAAAAGCACGGTGGTTGTCCTGAAGCATCTTATCACTTTTGGCAGCCTCCTCAGCCAATGCAATATGGTCTCCTTCATTGTCTTGTTCCTACAAATAATTCAGGGCCATAATAAAAACAAAAATTAATGGCTCATTCAGGATGAACATACTGAAAAAGAGACTGGTTATAAAAGAAACTGAAATGTGCATTCACAGATTGCAGACCATCCCATTATCACATTCTTATGTTGCTACATTAATATCGCAGTGAAAAGTTTTTATCAAGGATGTAAGGCATGTGTACGTGTAGGAAGAGAGGAAAGTGACTGGTCTTCAGTGAATGTTGGTTTGCGGCAGGGGTGTGTGATGTCTCCAAGGTTGTTTAATTTGTTTATGGATGGGGTTGTTAGGGAAGTGAATGTAAGAGTTTTGGAATGAGGGGCAAGTATGCAGTCTGTTGTGGATGAGAGAGCTTGGGAAGTGAGTCAGTTGTTGTTCGCTGATGATACAGCGCTGGTGGCTGATTTGAGTGAGAAACTGCAGAAGCTTGTGACTGAGTTTGGTAAAGTGTGTGAAAGGAGAAAGCTGAGAGCAAATGTGAATAAGAGCAAGGTTATTAGGTACAGTAGGGTTGAGGGACAAGTCAACTGGGAGGTAAGTTTGAATGGAGAAAAACTGGAGGAAGTGAAGTGTTATAGATATCTGGGAGTGGCTTTGGCAGCGGATGGAACCATGGAAGTGGAAGTGAATCACAGGGTGGGGGAGGGGGTGAAAGTTCTGGGAGTGTTGAAAAATGTGAAGTCGAGAACATTATCTTGGAAAGCAAAAATGGGTATGTTTGAAGGAATAGTGGTTCCAACAATGTTATATAGTTGTGAGGCGTAGGCTATAGATAGAGTTGTGCGGAGGAGGGTGGATGTGCTGGAAATGAGATGTATGAGGACAATATGTGGCGTGAGGTGGTTTGATCGAGTGAGTAACGTAAGGGTAAGAGAGATGTGTGGAAATAAAAAGAGCGTGGTTGAGAGAGCAGAAGAGGGTGTTTTGAAGTGGTTTGGGCACATGGAGAGAATGAGTGAGGAAAGATTGACCAAGAGGATATATGTGTCGGAGGTGGAGGGAACGAGGAGAAGAGGGAGACCAAATTGGAGGTGGAAAGATGGAGTGAAAAAGATTTTGTGTGATCGGGGCCTGAACATGCAGGAGGGTGAAAGGAGGGCAAGGAATAGAGTGAATTGGAGCGATGTGGTATACCAGGGTTGACGTGCTGTCAGTGGATTGAATCAAGGCATGTGAAGCGTCTGGGGTAAACCATGGAAAGCTGTGTAGGTATGTATATTTGCGTGTGTGGACGTATGTATATACATGTGTATGGGGGGGTTGGGCCATTTCTTTCGTCTGTTTCCTTGCGCTACCTCGCAAACGCGGGAGACAGCGACAAAGTATAATAATAAAATAAATATATATATATATATATATATATATATATATATATATATATATATATATATATATATATATGTTGAGATGTATAAGTATGTATATGTGCATGTGTGGACGTGTATGTATATACATGTACATGTGGGTGGGTTGGGCCATTCTTTCGTCTGTTTTCTTGCGCTACCTCGCTAACATGGGAGACAGCGCAAAGTATAATAATGATAATAATTTTTTTTTTTTTTTTGTTTTTTGTTTTTTAAATTTTCCAAAAGAAGGAACAGAGGGGGCCAGTTGAGGATATTCCAAAAAAGGCCCAGTCCTCTGTTCTTAGCGCTACCTCGCTAACGCGGGAAATGGCGAATAGTTTAAAAGAAAAAGAAAAGAAAATAATAATAATGATAATAATAATAATAATAATAATAATAATAATAATAATAAAAATAATAATAACAATAATTATCCCTGGGCATGAGAAGAAAGATCATGAGAGGCAAGTGTTTTGGGAGCAGCTGAATGAGTGTGTTAGTGGCTTTGATGCACAAGACCGGGTTATAGTGATGGGTGATTTGAATGCAACGGTGAGTAATGTGGCAGTTGAGGGAATAATTGGTATATATGGGGTGATCACTGTTGTAAATGGAAATGGTGAAGAGCTTGTAGATTTATGTGCTGAAAAAGGACTGGTGTACCTGGTTTAAAAAGCGAGATATACATAAGTATATGTATGTAAGTAGGAGAGATGGCCAGAGAGCGTTATTGGATTACGTGTTAATTGATAGGCGCGCGAAAGAGAGACTTTTGGATGTTAATGTGCCGAGAGGTGCAACTGGAGGGATGTCTGATCATTATCTTGTGGAGGTGAAGGTGAAGATTTGTAGGGGTTTTCAGAAAAGAAGAATGCTGGGGTGAAGAGAGTGGTGAGAGTAAGTGAGCTTGGGAAGGAGACTTGTGTGAGGAAGTACCAGGAGAGACTGAGTACAGTATGGAAAAAGGTGAGAACAAAGGAGGTAAGGGGAGTGGGGGAGGAATGGGATGTTTTTAGGGAAGCAGTGAAGGCTTGCGCAAAAGATGCTTGTGGCATGAGAAACTTGGGAGGTGGGCAGATTAGAAAGGGTAGTGAATGGTGGGATGAGGTAGTAAGACTATTGGTGAAAAAGGAGAGGCATATGGACGATTTTTGCAGGGAAATAGTGCAAATGATTGGGAGATGTATAAAACAAAGAGGCAGGAGGTCAAGAGAAAGGTCTAAGAGGTGAAAAAGAGGGCAAATGAGAGTTGGGGAGAGAGAGAGTATCATTAAATTTTAGGGAGAATAAAAAGATGTTTGTTGTTAGAAGCAGTGAAAAGTTTTTATCGAGGATATAAGGCATGTGTACGTGTAGGAAGAGAGGAAAGTGATTGGTTCTCAGTGAATGTAGGTTTGCGGCAGGGGTGTGTGATGTCTCCATGGTTGTTTAATTTGTTTATGGATGGGGTTGTTAGGGAGGTGAATGCAAGAGTTTTGGAAAGAGGGGCAAGTATGAAGTCTGTTGGGGATGAGAGAGCTTGGGAAGTGAGTCAGTTGTTGTTCGCTGATGATACAGCGCTGGTGGCTGATTCATGTGAGAAACTGCAGAAGCTGGTGACTGAGTTTGGTAAAGTGTGTGAAAGAAGAAAGTTAAGAGTAAATGTGAATAAGAGCAAGGTAATTAGGTACAGTAGGGTTGAGGGTCAAGTCAATTGGGAGGTAAGTTTGAATGGAGAAAAACTGGAGGAAGTAAAGTGTTTTAGATATCTGGGAGTGGATCTGGCAGCGGATGGAACCATGGAAGCGGAAGTGGATCACAGGGTGGGGGAGGGGGCGAAAATCCTGGGAGCCTTGAAGAATGTGTGGAAGTCGAGAACATTATCTCGGAAATCAAAAATGGGTATGTTTGAAGGAATAGTGGTTCCAACAATGTTGTATGGTTGCGAGGCGTGGGCTATGGATAGAGTTGTGCGCAGGAGGATGGATGTGCTGGAAATGAGATGTTTGAGGACAATGTGTGGTGTGAGGTGGTTTGATCGAGTAAGTAACGTAAGGGTAAGAGAGGTGTGTGGAAATAAAAAGAGCGTGGTTGAGAGAGCAGAAGAGGGTGTTTTGAAATGGTTTGGGCACATGGAGAGAATGAGTGAGGAAAGATTGACCAAGAGGATATATGTGTCGGAGGTGGAGGGAACGAGGAGAAGTGGGAGACCAAATTGGAGGTGGAAAGATGAAGTGAAAAAGATTTTGTGTGATCGGGGCCTGAACATGCAGGAGGGTGAAAGGAGGGCAAGGAATAGAGTGAATTGGATCGATGTGGTATACCGGGGTTGACGTGCTGTCAGTGGATTGAATCAGGGCATGTGAAGCGTCTGGGGTAAACCATGGAAAGCTGTGTAGGTATGTATATTTGCGTGTGTGGACGTATGTATATACATGTGTATGGGGGTGGGTTGGGCCATTTCTTTCGTCTGTTTCCTTGCGCTACCTCGCAAACGCGGGTGACAGAAGAAGAAAAAAAAAAAAAGAGGTGAAAAAGAGGGCAAATGAGAGTTGGGGTGAGAGAGTATCATTAAATTTTAGGGAGAATAAAAAGATGTTTTGGAAGGAGGTAAATAAAGTGCGTAAGACAAGACAACAAATGGGAACATCAGTGAAGGGGGCTAATGGGGAGGTGATAACAAGTAGTGGTGATGTGAGAAGGAGATGGAGTGAGTATTTTGAAGGTTTGTTGAATGTGTTTGATGATATAGTGGCAGATATAGGATGTTTTGGTCGAGGTGGTGTGCAAAGTGAGAGGGTTAGGGAAAATGATGTGGTAAACAGAGAAGAGGTAGTAAAAGCTTTGCAGAAGATGAAGGCCGGCAAGGCAGCGGGTTTGGATGGTAATGCAGTGGAATTTATTAAAAAAGGGAGTGACTGTACTGCTGACTGGCTGGTAAGGTTATTTAATGTAT
Organism: Panulirus ornatus; assembly: GCF_036320965.1. Classification (NCBI taxonomy): domain Eukaryota; kingdom Metazoa; phylum Arthropoda; class Malacostraca; order Decapoda; family Palinuridae; genus Panulirus; species Panulirus ornatus. The sequence goes on along the minus strand of NC_092267.1, from coordinate 4,101,725 downwards.
GTATGATTCATGGTGAGGTGCCTGAGGATTGGCGGAATGCTTGCATAGTGCCATTGTACAAAGGCAAAGGGGATAAGAGTGAGTGCTCAAATTACAGAGGCATAAGTTTGTTGAGTATTCCTGGTAAATTATATGGGAGGGTATTGATTGAGAGGGTGAAGGCATGTACAGAGCATCAGAATGGGGAAGAGCAGTGTGGTTTCAGAAGTGGTAGAGGATGTGTGGATCAGGTGTTTGCTTTGAAGAATGTATGTGAGAAATACTTAGAAAAGCAAATAGATTTGTATGTAGCATTTATGATTCTGGAGAAGTCATGTGATAGAGTTGATAGAGATGCTCTGCGGAAGGTATTGAAAATATATGGTGTGGGAGTTGTTAGAAGCAGTGAAAAGTTTTTATCGAGGATGTAAGGGATGTGTACGTGTAGGAAGAGAGGAAAGTGATTGGTTCTCAGTGAATGTAGGTTTGCGGCAAGGGTGTGTGATGTCTCCATGGTCGTTTAATTTGTTTTAGGATGGGGTTGTTAGGGAGGTGAATGCAAGAGTTTTGGAAAGAGGGGCAAGTATGCAGTCTCATGTAGATGAGAGAGCTTGGGAAGTGAGTCAGTTGTTGTTTGCTGATGATACAGTGCTTGTGGCTGATTCATGTGAGAAACTGCAGAAGCTGGTGACTGAGTTTGGTAAAGTGTGTGAAAGAAGAAAGTTAAGAGTAAATGTGAATAAGAGCAAAGGTTATTAGGTACAGTAGGGTCGAGGGTCAAGTCAACTGGGAGGTAAGTTTGAATGGAGAAACACTGGAGGAAGTAAAGCGTTTTAGATATCTGGGAGTGGATCTGGCAGCGGATGGAACCATGAAAGCGGAAGTGAATCATAGGGTGGGGGAGGGGGTGAAAATTCTGGGAGCCTTGAAGAATGTGTGGAAGTCGAGAACATTATCTCGGAAAGCAAAAATGGGTATGTTTGAAGGAATAGTGGTTCCAACAATGTTGTATGGTTGCGAGGATAGAGTTGTGCGGAGGAGGGTGGATATGCTGGAAATGAGATGTTTGAGGACAATATGTGGTGTGAGGTGGTTTGATCGAGTAAGTAATGTAAGGGTAAGAGAGATGTGTGGTAATAAAAAGAGTGTGGTTGAGAGAGCAGAAGAGGGTGTTTTGAAATGGTTTGGTCACATGGAGAGAATGAGTGAGGAAAGATTGACCAAGAGGATATATGCATCAGAGGTGGAGGGAATGAGGAGAAGTGGGAGACCAAATTGGAAGTGGAAAGATGGAGTGAAAAAGATTTTGAGTGATCGGGGCCTGAACATGCAGGAGGGTGAAAGGCATGTAAGGAATAGAGTGAATTGGAACGATGTGGTATACCGGGGTCGACATGCTGTCAATGGATTGAACCAGGGCATGTGAAGCGTCTGGGGTAAACCATGGAAAGTTCTGTGGGGCCTGGATGTGGAAAGGGAGCTGTGGTTTCGGTGCATTATTACATGACAGCTAGAGACTGAGTGTGAACGAATGGGGCCTTTGTTGTCTTTTCCTTGCGCTACCTCACACACATGAGGGGGGAGGGGGTTGTTATTCCATGTGTGGCGGGGTGGTGATGGGAATGAATAAAGGCAGACAGTATGCAAGTCAAGTCAATTGGGAGGTGAGTTTGAATGGAGAAAAACTGGAGGAAGTGAAGTGTTTTAGATATCTGGGAGTGGATCTGGCAGCGGATGGAACCATGGAAGCGGAAGTGGATCATAGGGTGGGGGAGGGGGCGAAAATCCTGGGGGCCTTGAAGAATGTGTGGAAGTCGAGAACATTATCTCGGAAAGCAAAAATGGGTATGTTTGAAGGAATAGTGGTTCCAACAATGTTGTATGGTTGCGAGGCGTGGGCTATGGATAGAGTTGTGCGCAGGAGGATGGATGTGCTGGAAATGAGATGTTTGAGGACAATGTGTGGTGTGAGGTGGTTTGATCGAGTGAGTAACGTAAGGGTAAGAGAGATGTGTGGAAATAAAAAGAGCGTGGTTGAGAGAGCAGAAGAGGGTGTTTTGAAGTGGTTTGGGCACATGGAGAGGATGAGTGAGGAAAGATTGACCAAGAGGATATATGTGTCGGAGGTGGAGGGAACAAGGAGAAGAGGGAGACCAAATTGGAGGTGGAAAGATGGAGTGAAAAAGATTTTGTGTGATCGGGGCCTGAACATGCAGGAGGGTGAAAGGAGGGCAAGGAATAGAGTGAATTGGAGCGAGGTGGTATACCGGGGTTGACGTGCTGTCAGTGGATTGAATCAAGGCATGTGAAGCGTCTGGGGTAAACCATGGAAAGCTGTGTAGGTATGTATATTTGCGTGTGTGGACGTATGTATATACATGTGTATGGGGGGGGTTGGGCCATTTCTTTCGTCTGTTTCCTTGCGCTACCTCGCAAACGCGGGAGACAGCGACAAAGTATAATAAAAAATATATAATAATAGTATGCATTATGTACATGTTTATATATGTATATGTCTGAGTGTGTATATATATATATATATATATATATATATATATATATATGTATATGTTCAGAAGTGGTAGAGGATGTGTGGATCAGGTGTTTGCTTTGAGGAATGCATGTGAGAAATACTTAGAAAAGCAAATGGATTTGTATGTAGCATTTATGGATCTGGAGAAGGCATATGATAGAGTTGATAGAGATGCTCTGTGGAAGGTATTAAGAATATATGGTGTGGGAGGCAAGTTGTTAGAAGCAGTGAAAAGTTTTTATCGAGGATGTAAGGCATGTGTACGTGTAGGAAGAGAGGAAAGTGATTGGTTCTCAGTGAATGTAGGTTTGCGGCAGGGGTGTGTGATGTCTCCATGGTTGTTTAATTTGTTTATGGATGGGGTTGTTAGGGAGGTAAATGCAAGAGTTTTGGAAAGAGGGGCAAGTATGAAGTCTGTTGGGGATGAGAGAGCTTGGGAAGTGAGTCAGTTGTTGTTCGCTGATGATACAGCGCTGGTGGCTGATTCATGTGAGAAACTGCAGAAGCTGGTGACTGAGTTTGGTAAAGTGTGCGGATGAAGAAAGTTAAGAGTAAATGTGAATAAGAGCAAGGTTATTAGGTACAGTAGGGTTGAGGGTCAAGTCAGTTGGGAGGTGAGTTTGAATGGAGAAAAACTGGAGGAAGTGAAGTGTTTTAGATATCTGGGAGTGGATCTGGCAGCGGATGGAACCATGGAAGCGGAAGTGGATCATAGGGTGGGGGAGGGGGCGAAAATTCTGGGGGCCTTGAAGAATGTGTGGAAGTCGAGAACATTATCTCGGAAAGCAAAAATGGGTATGTTTGAAGGAATAGTGGTTCCAACAATGTTGTATGGTTGCGAGGCGTGGGCTATGGATAGAGTTGTGCGCAGGAGGATGGATGTGCTGGAAATGAGATGTTTGAGGACAATGTGTGGTGTGAGGTGGTTTGATCGAGTGAGTAACGTAAGGGTAAGAGAGATGTGTGGAAATAAAAAGAGCGTGGTTGAGAGAGCAGAAGAGGGTGTTTTGAAGTGGTTTGGTCACATGGAGAGAATGAGTGAGGTAAGATTGACCAAGAGGATATATGTGTCGGAGGTGGAGGGAACGAGGAGAAGAGGGAGACCAAATTGGAGGTGGAAAGATGGAGTGAAAAAGATTTTGTGTGATCGGGGCCTGAACATGCAGGAGGGTGAAAGGAGGGCAAGGAATAGAGTGAATTGGAGCGATGTGGTATACCAGGGTTGACGTGCTGTCAGTGGATTGAATCAAGGCATGTGAAGCGTCTGGGGTAAACCATGGAAAGCTGTGTAGGTATGTATATTTGCGTGTGTGGACGTATGTATATACATGTGTATGGGGGGGGTTGGGCCATTTCTTTCGTCTGTTTCCTTGCGCTACCTCGCAAACGCGGGAGACAGCGACAAAGTATAATAATAATAAATAATATATTATATATATATATATATATATATATATATATATATATATATATATATATATGTTGAGATGTATAAGTATGTATATGTGCATGTGTGGACGTGTATGTATATACATGTACATGTGGGTGGGTTGGGCCATTCTTTCGTCTGTTTTCTTGCGCTACCTCGCTAACATGGGAGACAGCGCAAAGTATAATAATGATAATAATTTTTTTTTTTTTTTTTTTTTTTTAAATTTTCCAAAAGAAGGAACAGAGGGGGCCAGTTGAGGATATTCCAAAAAAGGCCCAGTCCTCTGTTCTTAGCGCTACCTCGCTAACGCGGGAAATGGCGAATAGTTTAAAAGAAAAAAAAAAAGAAAATAATAATAATGATAATAATAATAATAATAATAATAATAATAATAATAATAATAATAATAATAATAAAAATAATAATAACAATAATTATCCCTGGGCATGAGAAGAAAGATCATGAGAGGCAAGTGTTTTGGGAGCAGCTGAATGAGTGTGTTAGTGGCTTTGATGCACAAGACCGGGTTATAGTGATGGGTGATTTGAATGCAACGGTGAGTAATGTGGCAGTTGAGGGAATAATTGGTATATATGGGGTGATCACTGTTGTAAATGGAAATGGTGAGGAGCTTGTAGATTTATGTGCTGAAAAAGGACTGGTGATTGGGAATACCTGGTTTAAAAAGCGAGATATACATAAGTATACGTATGTAAGTAGGAGAGATGGCCAGAGAGCGTTATTGGATTACGTGTTAATTGATAGGCGCGCGAAAGAGAGACTTTTGGAAGTTAATGTGCCGAGAGGTGCAACTGGAGGGATGTCTGATCATTATCTTGTGGAGGTGAAGGTGAAGATTTGTAGGGGTTTTCAGAAAAGAAGAATGCTGGGGTGAAGAGAGTGGTGAGAGTAAGTGAGCTTGGGAAGGAGACTTGTGTGAGGAAGTACCAGGAGAGACTGAGTACAGTATGGAAAAAGGTGAGAACAAAGGAGGTAAGGGGAGTGGGGGAGGAATGGGATGTTTTTAGGGAAGCAGTGATGGCTTGCGCAAAAGATGCTTGTGGCATGAGAAACTTGGGAGGTGGGCAGATTAGAAAGGGTAGTGAATGGTGGGATGAGGTAGTAAGACTATTGGTGAAAGAGGAGAGGCATATGGACGATTTTTGCAGGGAAATAGTGCAAATGATTGGGAGATGTATAAAACAAAGAGGCAGGAGGTCAAGAGAAAGGTGTAAGAGGTGAAAAAGAGGGCAAATGAGAGTTGGGGAGAGAGAGTATCATTAAATTTTAGGGAGAATAAAAAGATGTTTGTTGTTAGAAGCAGTGAAAAGTTTTTATCGAGGATATAAGGCATGTGTACGTGTAGGAAGAGAGGAAAGTGATTGGTTCTCAGTGAATGTAGGTTTGCGGCAGGGGTGTGTGATGTCTCCATGGTTGTTTAATTTGTTTATGGATGGGGTTGTTAGGGAGGTGAATGCAAGAGTTTTGGAAAGAGGGGCAAGTATGAAGTCTGTTGGGGATGAGAGAGCTTGGGAAGTGAGTCAGTTGTTGTTCGCTGATGATACAGCGCTGGTGGCTGATTCATGTGAGAAACTGCAGAAGCTGGTGACTGAGTTTGGTAAAGTGTGTGAAAGAAGAAAGTTAAGAGTAAATGTGAATAAGAGCAAGGTAATTAGGTAAAGTAGGGTTGAGGGTCAAGTCAATTGGGAGGTAAGTTTGAATGGAGAAAAACTGGAGGAAGTAAAGTGTTTTAGATATCTGGGAGTGGATCTGGCAGCGGATGGAACCATGGAAGCGGAAGTGGATCACAGGGTGGGGGAGGGGGCGAAAATCCTGGGAGCCTTGAAGAATGTGTGGAAGTCGAGAACATTATCTCGGAAAGCAAAAATGGGTATGTTTGAAGGAATAGTGGTTCCAACAATGTTGTATGGTTGCGAGGCGTGGGCTATGGATAGAGTTGTGCACAGGAGGATGGATGTGCTGGAAATGAGATGTTTGAGGACAATGTGTGGTGTGAGGTGGTTTGATCGAGTAAGTAACGTAAGGGTAAGAGAGGTGTGTGGAAATAAAAAGAGCGTGGTTGAGAGAGCAGAAGAGGGTGTTTTGAAATGGTTTGGGCACATGGAGAGAATGAGTGAGGAAAGATTGACCAAGAGGATATATGTGTCGGAGGTGGAGGGAACGAGGAGAAGTGGGAGACCAAATTGGAGGTGGAAAGATGAAGTGAAAAAGATTTTGTGTGATCGGGGCCTGAACATGCAGGAGGGTGAAAGGAGGGCAAGGAATAGAGTGAATTGGATCGATGTGGTATACCGGGGTTGACGTGCTGTCAGTGGATTGAATCAGGGCATGTGAAGCGTCTGGGGTAAACCATGGAAAGCTGTGTAGGTATGTATATTTGCGTGTGTGGACGTATGTATATACATGTGTATGGGGGTGGGTTGGGCCATTTCTTTCGTCTGTTTCCTTGCGCTACCTCGCAAACGCGGGTGACAGAAGAAAAAAAAAAAAAAAAAAGAGGTGAAAAAGAGGGCAAATGAGAGTTGGGGTGAGAGAGTATCATTAAATTTTAGGGAGAATAAAAAGATGTTTTGGAAGGAGGTAAATAAAGTGCGTAAGACAAGACAACAAATGGGAACATCAGTGAAGGGGGCTAATGGGGAGGTGATAACAAGTAGTGGTGATGTGAGAAGGAGATGGAGTGAGTATTTTGAAGGTTTGTTGAATGTGTTTGATGATATAGTGGCAGATATAGGATGTTTTGGTCGAGGTGGTGCGCAAAGTGAGAGGGTTAGGGAAAATGATGTGGTAAACAGAGAAGAGGTAGTAAAAGCTTTGCGGAAGATGAAGGCTGGCAAGGCAGCGGGTTTGGATGGTAATGCAGTGGAATTTATTAAAAAAGGGAGTGACTGTACTGCTGACTGGCTGGTAAGGTTATTTAATGTATGTATGATTCATGGTGAGGTGCCTGAGGATTGGCGGAATGCTTACATAGTGCCATTGTACAAAGGCAAAGGGGATAAGAGTGAGTGCTCAAATTACAGAGGCATAAGTTTGTTGAGTATTCCTGGTAAATTATATGGGAGGGTATTGATTGAGAGGGTGAAGGCATGTACAGAGCATCAGAATGGGGAAGAGCAGTGTGGTTTCAGAAGTGGTAGAGGATGTGTGGATCAGGTGTTTGCTTTGAAGAATGTATGTGAGAAATACTTAGAAAAGCAAATAGATTTGTATGTAGCATTTATGATTCTGGAGAAGTCATGTGATAGAGTTGATAGAGATGCTCTGCGGAAGGTATTGAAAATATATGGTGTGGGAGTTGTTAGAAGCAGTGAAAAGTTTTTATCGAGGATGTAAGGGATGTGTACGTGTAGGAAGAGAGGAAAGTGATTGGTTCTCAGTGAATGTAGGTTTGCGGCAAGGGTGTGTGATGTCTCCATGGTCGTTTAATTTGTTTTAGGATGGGGTTGTTAGGGAGGTGAATGCAAGAGTTTTGGAAAGAGGGGCAAGTATGCAGTCTCATGTAGATGAGAGAGCTTGGGAAGTGAGTCAGTTGTTGTTCGCTGATGATACAGTGCTTGTGGCTGATTCATGTGAGAAACTGCAGAAGCTGGTGACTGAGTTTGGTAAAGTGTGTGAAAGAAGAAAGTTAAGAGTAAATGTGAATAAGAGCAAAGGTTATTCGGTACAGTAGGGTCGAGGGTCAAGTCAACTGGGAGGTAAGTTTGAATGGAGAAACACTGGAGGAAGTAAAGTGTTTTAGATATCTGGGAGTGGATCTGGCAGCGGATGGAACCATGAAAGCGGAAGTGAATCATAGGGTGGGGGAGGGGGTGAAAATTCTGGGAGCCTTGAAGAATGTTTGGAAGTTGAGAACATTATCTCGGAAAGCAAAAATGGGTATGTTTGAAGGAATAGTGGTTCCAACAATGTTGTATGGTTGCGAGGATAGAGTTGTGCGGAGGAGGGTGGATATGCTGGAAATGAGATGTTTGAGGACAATATGTGGTGTGAGGTGGTTTGATCGAGTAAGTAATGTAAGGGTAAGAGAGATGTGTGGTAATAAAAAGAGTGTGGTTGAGAGAGCAGAAGAGGGTGTTTTGAAATGGTTTGGTCACATGGAGAGAATGAGTGAGGAAAGATTGACCAAGAGGATATATGCATCAGAGGTGGAGGGAATGAGAAGTGGGAGACCAAATTGGAGGTGGAAAGATGGAGTGAAAAAGATTTTGAGTGATCAGGGCCTGAACATGCAGGAGGGTGAAAGGCATGTAAGGAATAGAGTGAATTGGAACGATGTGGTATACCGGGGTCGACATGCTGTCAATGGATTGAACCAGGGCATGTGAAGCGTCTGGGGTAAACCATGGAAAGTTCTGTGGGGCCTGGATGTGGAAAGGGAGCTGTGGTTTCGGTGCATTATTACATGACAGCTAGAGACTGAGTGTGAACGAATGGGGCCTTTGTTGTCTTTTCCTTGCGCTACCTCACACACATGAGGGGGGAGGGGGTTGTTATTCCATGTGTGGCGGGGTGGTGATGGGAATGAATAAAGGCAGACAGTATGCAGGTCAAGTCAATTGGGAGGTGAGTTTGAATGGAGAAAAACTGGAGGAAGTGAAGTGTTTTAGATATCTGGGAGTGGATCTGGCAGCGGATGGAACCATGGAAGCGGAAGTGGATCATAGGGTGGGGGAGGGGGCGAAAATCCTGGGGGCCTTGAAGAATGTGTGGAAGTCGAGAACATTATCTCGGAAAGCAAAAATGGGTATGTTTGAAGGAATAGTGGTTCCAACAATGTTGTATGGTTGTGAGGCGTGGGCTATGGATAGAGTTGTGCGCAGGAGGATGGATGTGCTGGAAATGAGATGTTTGAGGACAATGTGTGGTGTGAGGTGGTTTGATCGAGTGAGTAACGTAAGGGTAAGAGAGATGTGTGGAAATAAAAAGAGCGTGGTTGAGAGAGCAGAAGAGGGTGTTTTGAAGTGGTTTGGGCACATGGAGAGGATGAGTGAGGAAAGATTGACCAAGAGGATATATGTGTCGGAGGTGGAGGGAACAAGGAGAAGAGGGAGACCAAATTGGAGGTGGAAAGATGGAGTGAAAAAGATTTTGTGTGATCGGGGCCTGAACATGCAGGAGGGTGAAAGGAGGGAAAGGAATAGAGTGAATTGGAGCGAGGTGGTATACCGGGGTTGACGTGCTGTCAGTGGATTGAATCAAGGCATGTGAAGCGTCTGGG